>NW_022589734.1:249797-528536 GCF_004348235.1 Phoca vitulina | reverse complement strand
GTGACCCTTAATGAGGTGGGTGAACAGTATACAGGAGTCCAAAAAAAAAAAACAAACAGTGGGCACTTGGGCTCAGCAGCCTGATGATTTTGTTAGAATCATGGCTCAACCAATTAAGTCATTTAGCCTCTGAGTGACCTCACTTTCCCTAACTGTAAAATGGGGTTGACAGCAATCCCTATTTCATAGGGCTATTATAAGGTTTTAAATAATTCAATTCATGTACATCCCTTAAAACAGTCTGACACTTTTATTAAGCAGAACCCAGGAAAGGAAGAGAGTCCCACCAATTTAGCTCCTGTTTTCTTCTTCCTACTATGAAGAGTACCAGTTCTCCCCATCACTCATCACCCCGAGCCCCTCACTTCCTGCAGATGGAGAGCTGTTTTGTCCCTTATAACCCATGGAGTAGGGGTGGGGCAACCATGAAATGGCCTGAGTAGAGGCAAGAATGAGGAATTCTCAGAGCAACACTCACACACACACACATATACACACACGTACACAGACACACATATACAACCGTACATGCTCCTATGCTTCAATTACACACATATATACAAACCTCCATACACAAATACCCATACACCAATCTATAGGATTGTGAACCCACCCAGACAGACACACACACACATAACACACTCCTTTTACATTTGCCAATTCAACTGCGGCCCACTTACTCCTACTTCATCTTTTTAAATATTTAGGGGAGGAGTTAAGATGGCATAGGAGTGGAGGACCCTAAGTTTGTCTAGTCCCACAAATACAGCTAGTTAGTTATCAAATCATTCTGAACACCTGAGAAATCATTCGGAGATCTGAGAAAAGAAATGCTACAATTCTACAAATAAAAAGCGACCACTTTTTCAAAGGTAGGAAGTGCAGACACTTGAATCTGGGGTGATATATCTGAGGATACAGCAGAGAGGAGGGAATGTGCTTTAGGAGGATACCACAAAGTGTTATAAGCAGCAGGGTGCAAAACTGGAACTTTTAGAAGTCAGCTACAGTGGCGTAAGTCCCTGACTTAAATCTGGTCAGGTGGCGAAGTGGGACAGAATCCCAGGTGTGACAGGGTGGTCTCAGGATCCCTGGGGGGTCACAAGAACGGGGGGTGCCTGAGTGTGGCAGGTTCCCAGGAATAAGAGTGGGGAAGCTGGCCAAAAACGGCGAGTCTAGGTGCCAGCTTTCTGCTCTGTGTTGCCATGAACTGTGAACTGCAGTACAGTTGTGCATCCACTCTCTGCGCAAGGGCCCAGCAAGCGGCAGAAGCACGGCGAGACCCCCCTCCCTCTGCAGGGAGGAACAGTGCGTGTCCGTGCAGCAGGAGTCCGTAAAATTTAGTGACTTGAAACAGCATGCCTGAGACAAAAACGCTCCGTCACGTGGTGGGTGAACAGAGTTCTAATGAAAACCGGGAGACAAGAGTGATTGACTGCTTTTCTGTGAGGGCTCGCGGAAGAGTGGGGGGCACGAACTTTCAGCTCCAGGGCTAAGAGAGAGGGGCACCACCATTTTCATCCTGCGCATGGGTGCTGAAAGCCTTCAGGGAGCAAAACAGTGCCACCTCGTGGAATCTGGAGCCACTTAGGCTGAGCCCAGCCTCCTGGCAAAGGAAGCACATTTGTAATAGGGCAAGTACATCTCAAAATCAGCGCAGCACAAATGGCTCGCACCAAGATTGTTGATCACAAAAAGCTGCAAAGATTCAGCTCTTGGAGAAAACAGTGTATAACGTTGTTTTTCTACCCCTTAGGCTTTCAGTATTATTTTTTCAGTTATGTTCCTATTTTTTCAATTTTTTTTGTTATTTTTAAATTTTTATTTATTTTTTTAAATATTTTATTTATTTATTTGACAGAGAGAGAGAGAGAGAGAGAGCACAAGCCCTGGGGTGGGGTAGGAGAGGGAGAAGCAGGCTCCCCGCTGAGCAGGGAGCCCGATGTGGGACTCGATCCCAGGACCCTGGGATCATGACCTGAGCTGACGGCAGATGCTTAACCATCTGAGCCTCCCAGGCGCCCTAAATTTTTATTTTTATATACACATTATATATATATATATATATATTTTAGTTTTTGTTTCCTTTTATTGAATTTTATTTTACTTCGTTTTTATGTATATGCAAGTTTTTCTTTATCTTGGAATCTCGTTTCTTTTAACGAGCAGAACAAAACACACCCAGGATCTAGTTTTTTGTTTTGCTTTGTTTTTTGTTGGTTTTTCTTTCGTTTCAGTTTGGTTTTGGGTTTTGTTTTGTTTTTTTCCATTGTCGTTGTTCTTCTTACTGTTTTTTCTCTTTCTTCTTTTCTTTTCTAGACAAAATGGCAAGATGGAAAAATTCACCCCAAAAAAAAGAATAGGAGGTAGTATTCACTGTCAGGGATTTAATCGATACAGATATAAGTAAGATGTCTGAACTAGAATTTAAAACAATGATTATAAAGATACTAGCTGGGCTTGAAAAAAGCATAGAAGACACTAGAGAATCCCATACTGTAGAAATAAAAGAACTAAAATCTAGTCAGGCCGAAATTAAAAATGCTATTACAGAGATGCAGTCTCAAGTGGAGGCTATAAAAAAAAAGAGGATGGGGCGCCTGGGTGGCTCAGTTGGTTAAGCGACTGCCTTCGGCTCAGGTCATGATCCGGGAGTCCTGGGATCGAGTCCCGCATCGGGCTCCCTGCTCAGCGGGGAGTCTGCTTCTCCCTCTGCCCCTCCCCCCTCTCATGCTCTATCTCATTCTCTCTCTCAAATAAATAAATAAAATCTTTAAAAAAAAAAAAAAAAAGAGGATGAATGAAACAGAAGAGCAAATCAGTGATATAGAAGATAAAATGATGAAAAATAAGAAAGCTGAAAAGAGAGAAAGGAAACTATTAGATCACAAAGGGAGATTTAGAGAACTCAGCAATTCCATAAAGCAAAATAATATCCATATAACGGGGTCCCAGATGAGGAGTGGAAGGAAGGGGCAGCTGATACTCGTATCAGACAAACTAGGTTTTAAACCAAAGACTGTAAGAAGAGATGAAGAAGGACACTATCATAATAAAGGAGTCTATCCAACAAAAAGATCTAATAATTGTAAATATTTATGCCCCTAACTGGGGGCACCCAAATATATAAACCAATTAATAACAAACTTAAAGAAACACATTGATACTAATACAGTAACAGCAGGGGACTTTAACACCCCACTCACAGCAATGGACAGATCATCTAAGCAGATGAACAAGGAAACAATGGCTTTGAATGACACACTGGACCAGATGGACTTCAAAGATACATTCAGAGTATTTCTTTTCTTTTTTTTTTTTAAAGATTTTATTTATTTGTATGACAGAGAGAGAGATAGTGAGAGCAGGAACACAAGCAGGGGGAGTGTCAGAGGCAGAAGCAGACTTCCGGGCGAGCAGGGAGCCCAATGCAGGGCTCAATCCCAGGACCCTGGGATCACGACCTGAGCCGAAGGCAGACGCTTAATGACTGAGCCACCCAGGCGCCCCATTCAGAGTATTTCATCCTAAAGCAACAGAATACACATTCTTCTAAGATTATCGCAACTAATGAATCATTGAACATTATATCAAAAACTAGTGATGTACTATAAGTTGGCAAATTGAATTTAAATTAAAAAGATTATACCATGCATATTTTCAGATCACAATGCTTTAAAACTTGAACTCAATCACAAGAAAAAATTTGGAAGGACCACAAATACATGGATGATAAACAGCATCCTACTAAAAAATAAATGGGTCAGTAGGATTTAAGATGGCGGAGGAGTAAGGGATCCTAATTTTGTCTGGTCCCTAGAATTCAGCTATATAGTTATCGTATCATTCTGAACACCTATGAAATCAATTGGAGATCTGAGAAAAGAATTACTTCAATTCTACAAACAGAAAAAGAAACCACTTTTTGCAAGGTAGGGAGTGCAAAGAAGTGAATCCAGGGCGATATACTGGGAGATAAACCAGGGAGAGGAGGGAGTTTAAGGTGTCTACCGGAAAGTATTATAAGCAGCGGAGTGCAAAATCGTAAGTTTTAGAAGTCTGCTACACTTGGAGGCGTCCCTGGCTTAAAGTTGTTCAGGTGGAGAAGCGGGGTGGATTCCAAGTGGGACAACGTGGTGGCAGGATACCAGGTGTCAGAAAAAGCCAGGGGTGCCTAAGTGCGGCACAGTTTCCAAGCATCGGAGCAGGGAAGCTGGCTAAAACAGCGAGTCTATATGCCAGCTTCCTGCTCCATGTTGCCATAAACCGTGAACAGCTGCACGATTACGTAACCACTCTCCAAACAGGGGCCTTGCAAAAGGCAGTAGCCTGGCAAGACCCCCCTCCCTCACCCGGGAGGAATGGCGTGAGTCCACACCACAGGAGTCCATAAAGTTAGGAGACTGGAAACTCGGTCGTGTCCCTGAGATAAAAACGCTCAGTCACAGGCTGGGTGAACACAGGACAGAAACCAGGGAGACCAGAGTGATTGACTGCTTTTCTGTGAGGGCTCACTGAAGAGTGGGGGCACAAACTTTCAGCTCTGGGGCTAGAGATGGGGGCGCTGCCATTTTTCATCCCCCCCAAGTGGTGCTGAAAGCCTTCAGGGAGCAAAACAGTGCCATATAGTGCAATCCAGAGCTGTTTACACTGAGCCCGGGCCCCTGGCAAGGGGGGCAAAATTTCACCAGGGCAAGGACACAGGCCCCTCCCCTAGAAGACCAGCAGGAACAACTGGCTAACACCAAATTTATAGATCATAGAGAAGAGCAAAACTTCAGCTCTTGGGAAAAACAGTATATAGCATTTGTAGTTTTTTTTATTACTCTGTGGTCTCTCAGTTTGTTTTTTTTTCCAGCGATTTTCTTGTCAATTCTTTTTTTTAATTCTTCTTGTATTTTTATTTATATATATATATGTTACATATGTTTATTTTTGGTTTCCTTTCATTTTATTTTTAGTGTATATATAAGTTTTTCTTTCTTTCTTCTTTTGGAATCTAGATTCTTTTAACAAACAGACCAAAATACACCCAAGATCTAGTTTATTGTTCTGTTCCATTGTACTTCTTGTTTGATTTTTTTCTTATTGTTTTCTTTCTGTTTTCTTCTAGTTCATTTAGTTTGTATTTTTCTGGTGTTGTTGTTGCTATTTTTGTATTTTTTCTCTCTTTCATCTATTATTTGCTGGACATAATGAGACAGAGTAATTCACCCCAAAAGAAAGAACAGGAGGTAGTACTCACTGCCAGGGATTTTATCAATATGGATATAAGTAAGATGTCAGAATTAGTTTTCAAAACAACAATTATAAAGATACTAGCTAGGTTTAAAAAAGCATAGAAAACACTAGAGAATCCCCTACTGGAGAAATAAAAGAAATAAAATCTAATCAGGCTGAAATTAAAAATGCTATTACTGAGATACAGTAAAAAATGGAGGCCCTAACAGCTAGGATAAATGGGGCAGAAGAGACAGTTCTAGGAGACAAAATGATGGAGATTAAGGAAGCTGAGAAAAAGAGAAAACAACTACTGGCTCATGAAGGAAGGATTCAAGAAATCAGCAATACCATAAAACAAAGTAATATTAGCCTAATAGATGTCTCAGAAGAAAAGGAGAGGGACAAGAGGTTTATATAAACAGATTATGGCTGAGAAATTCTCTAATCTGGGGTAGGAAACAGGCAATCAAGTCTAGGAGGCACAGAGAACCCCCCTCAAAATCAATAAAAATAGGTCAACACCTTCACATATTACAGTGAAGCTTGCAAATTTCAGAGAAAATCCTGAAAGCAGCTCGGGACTAGAGGTCCTTAACCTACAAGGGTAGAAATATTAGACCGACAGGAGACCCATTCACAGAGACCTGGCAGGCCAGAAAGGACTGCCATGATATACTCACTGTGCTAAATGGGAAAAATGCAGCCAAGAATACTTTATCAGGCAAGGCTGTCATTCGGAACAGAAGGAGAGATAGTTTCCAGGACAAACAAAAACTAAAGGAATTCATGAACACTAAAACAGCCCTGCAAGAAATATTAAAGGGGATTTCTTGAATGGAGAAAGAGCACAAAAGTAACAAGGACCAGAAAAGAACAGAGACAATCTACAGTAACAGTGACTTTACAAGTAATAAAATGGCACTAAATTGATAGCTTTCAGTAATTACTCTGAATGTAAATGGACTAAATGCTCTAATCAAAAGACACAGGGTATCAGATTGGATAAAAAACACGACCCATCAATATCCTGTCTACAAGAGACTCATTTCAGACCCAAAGACACCTCTAGATTGAATGTGAGGTAGCGGAGAACCATTTATCATGCTAATGGACATCAAATGTAAGCAGGGGTAGCAATCCTTGTATTGGACAAATCAGACTTTAAAACAAAGAGTATAATAAGAGATGAAGGGGGACACAATATCATAATAAAAGGATCTATCCAACAAAAAGATCCAATAATTATAAATATTTATGCCCCTAACTTGGGGCACCCAAATATAAACCAATTAATAACAAACTTAAAGAAACACATTGATACTAATACAGTAATAGCAAGGGACTTTAACACCCCACTCACAGCAATGGACAGATCATCTAAGCAGAAGATCAACAAGGAAATAAGGGTTTTGAATGACACTGGATCAGATGGGACTTCAAAGATATATTCACAGTATTTCATCCTAAAGCAACTGAATACACATTCTTCTCAAGTGCACGTGGAACTTTCTTCAGAAGAGATCACATACTGGGTCACAAATCTGGCCTCAACCAGTATCAAAAGATTGAGTTCATACGATGCATATTTTCAGACCACCTACTTTAAAAACCTGAACTCAATCACAAAAGAAATTCTGGAAGAAACACAAATACATGGAGGTTAAAGACCATCCTACTAAAGAAGGAATGGGTCAACCAGGAAATTAAAGAAGAATTTAAAAAACAAATGGAGGGCGCCTGGGTGGCTCAGTTGGTAAAGTGACTGCCTTCGGCTTGGGTCATGATCCCGGAGTCCCGGGATCGAGTCCCGTATTGGGCTGCCTGCTCAGCGGGTAGTCTGCCCCTCCCTCTGACCGTATTCCCTCTTGTGCTCTCTCTCTCTCAAATAAATAAATAAAATAAAATCTTTAAAAAATAAAAATAAAATAAAAAACATATGGAAAATAAATGAAAATGAAAACACAACATTTCAAAACCTGTGGGATGCAGCAAAGGCAGTCCTAAGAGGAAAGTACTTGGCAATACAGGCCTTTCTCAAGAAACAAGAAGTCTCAAATACAAAACATAACCTTACACCTAAAGAAGCTGGAGAAAGAACAGCAAATAAAGCCTAATCCCAGCAAGAGAAGAAAAATAAAGATTAGAGCAGAAATCAATGATATAGAAATCAAAAGAACTATAGAACAGATCAATGAAACTAGAAGCTGGTTCTCTGAAAGAATGAATAAGATCAATAAATCCTTAGCCAGACATCAAAAAGAAAAGAGAAAGGACCCAAATAAATAAAATCTTAAATGAAAGAGAGGAAATCACAACCAACACCGAAGAAATACAATTATAAGAACATATTATGAGCAATTATTTGCCAACAAATTAGGCAATCTGGAAGAAATGGATAAATTCCTAGAAACATATAAACTACCAAAATTGAAACAGGAAGGAAAGGAAAACCTGAACAGACCCATAACCACCAAAGAAATTGAAGGAGCAATCAAAAATCTCCCAACAAACAAGAGTCCAGGGCAAGATGACCTCCCAGGGGAATTCTACCAAACATTTAAGTAAGAATATCTATTCTTCTGAAGCTGTTCCAAAAAATAGATATGGAAGGAAAACGTCCAAACTCATTCGATGAAGCCAGTATTACCTGGATCCCAAAACCAGACAAAGACCCCATCAAAAAGGAGAATTAGAGACCAGTACCCCTGATGAACATGAATGCAAAAATTCTCACCAAGATACTAACCAGTAGGATCCAACAGTACATTAAAAGGATTATTCGCCACAACCCAGTGGGATTTATTCCTGGCCTGCAACAGTGGTTCAACATCCACAAATCAATTAATGTGATACACCACATTAATAAAAAGAACAAGAACTACAAGATCATCTCAATAGATGCAGAAAAAGCATTTGACAAAATACAGTATCCGTTCTTGATTAAAACTCTCTCTAGTGTAGGGATAACGGGAACATACCTCAATATCATAAAAGCCGTATCTGAAAAACCCAAAGCAAATATCATCCTCAATGGGGAAAAACTGACAGCTTTTCCCCTAAGGTGAGGAACACGACAGGGATACCCACTCTCATCACTGTTGTTCAACATAGTACTAAAAGTCCTATCCTCAGCAATCAGACAACAAAAAGAAAGTCATCCAAATAGGCAAAGAAGTCAAACTTTTCACTCTTTGCAGATAACATGATACTCTACTAAAAACCCAAAGACTCCACCCAAAAATTGCTAGAACTCATACGGGAATTCAGCAGCATGGCAGGATATAAAATCAATGCAGAGAAATCAGTTGCATTTCTATACACTAACAATGAGACAGAAAAAAAGAGAAATCAAGGAATCAATCCCATTTACAACTGTACCAAAAACCGTAAGATAACAGGTAATCAACATAACCAAAGAGGTAAAGGATCTGTACTCCTGAAAACTACAGAACACTTATGAAAGAAATTGAGGAAGACACAAAGAAGTGGAAAAACATTCCATTCACATGGATTGGAAGAACAAATATTGTTAAAATGTCTATGCTACCGGGGCGCCTGGGTGGCTCAGTTGGTTAAGCAACTGCCTTCGGCTCAGGTCATGATCCTGGAGTCCCTGGATCGAGTCCCGCATGGGGCTCCCTGCTCAGCGAGGAGCCTGCTTCTCCCTCAAACCCTCCCCCCTCTCATGTACTCTTTCTCTCTCTCATTCTCGCTCTCTCAGATAAATAAATAAATCTTAAAAAAAAAAAAATGTCTATGCTACCTATAGCAATCTATACATTCAACGCAATCCCTATCAAAATACCATCAACACTATTCACAGAGCTGGAACAAACATTCCTAAAATTTGTACGGAACCAGAAAAGACCCCAAGTAGCCAAAAGAATGTTGAAAAAGAAACCCAAGCTGGTGGCATCACAATTCCAGGCTTCCAGCTGTATTAGAAGGCTATAATCATCAAGACAGTATGGTACTGGCACAAAAACAGACACATAGATCAGTGGAACACAACAGAGAACCCAGAAATGGACCCTCAACTCTATGGTCAACTAATCTTTGGCAAAGCAGGATAAAGAATATCCAATGGGAAAAAGACAGTCTCTTCAATAAATAGTGTTGGGAAATTTTCATGCAGAAGAATGGAACTGGACCACTTTCTTACATCGTACACAAAAATAAACTCAAAATGGATAAAAGACCTAAATGTGAAACAGGAATCCATCAAAATCCTAGAGAACACAGGCAGCAACCTCTGATGTTGGCTGCAGCAACTTCTTGCTAGACACGTCTACAAAGGCAAGGGAAATAGAAGCAAAAATGAACTCGTGGGACCTCATCAAGATAAAAAGCTTCTGCAGAGCAAAGGAAATAGTCAACAAAACTAAAAGACAACCTAAAGATTGGGAGAAGTATTTGCAAATGTCTCATCAGATAAATGGCTAGTATCCAAAATCTATATAGAACTTCTCAAACTCAACATCCAAAAAACAAATAATCCAGTCAAGAACTGCACAGAAGACATGAACAGACTTTTCTCCAAAGACATCCAAATGGCCAAGAGACACAAGAAAAATGCTCCACATCACTTGGCATCAGGGAAATACAAATCAAAACCACAATGAGATACCAACTTATACCAGTCAGAATGGCGAAAATGAACAACTTAGGAAACAAGAAATGTTGGTGAGGATGTGGAGAAAGAGGAACCCTCTTACAGTGTTGGTGGGAATGTAAACTGGTACAGCCACTCTGGAAAACAGTATGGAGGTTCGTCAAGATGTTAAAAATAGACCTACCCTAGGACCCAGCAATTGCACTACTAGATATTTATCCAAAGGATACAAACATAGTGATTTGAAGGGACACCTGCACCCCAATGTTTACAGCAGCAATGTCCACAATAGCCAAAATATGGAAACAGCCCAGACATCCATCACCGGATGAACGGATAAAGAAGTCACTTACACACACACACACACACACACACACACACACAGAGGAATATTACTCAGCCATCAAAAAGAAGGAAATTTTGTGGGCGTCTGGGTGGCTCAGTTGGTTAAGCGACTGCCTTCGGCTCAGGTCATGATCCTGGAGTTCCTCGATCAAGTCCTGCATCAGGCTCCCCACTCAGCGGTGAGTCTGCTTCTCCCTCTGACCCTCCCCCCTCTCGTGCTCTCTCTCATTCTCTCTCAAATAAATAAAAATCTTTTTTAAAAAAAGTAAATCTTGCCATTTGCAAGGACATGGATGGAACTAGGGGGTATTCTTTTTTTTTTTTTTTTGAGATTTTATTTATTTATTTGAGAGACAGTGCAAGCGAGAGTACAAGCAGGGGGAGCAGCAGGGGGAGAGGAAGAAGCAGACTTCCCACCGAGCAGGGAGTCTAATGCGGGGCTCGATCCCAAGACCCTGGGATCATGACCCAAGCCGAAGGCAGCTGCTTAACTGACTGAGCCACCCAGGCGCCCTGGAACTAGAGGGTATTCTAAGCAAAATAAGTCAGTCAGAGAAAGACAAATATCATATGATTTCACAAAATCAGAGAGGGAGACAAACCATGAGACTCTTAATCATAGGACACAAACCGAGGGTTGCTGGAGGGGAGGTGGGTGGGGGCATGGGGTAACTGGGTAATGGGCATTAAGGAGGGCTCTTGATATAATGAGCACTGGGTGTTATATACAACTGATGAATCACTAAATTCTACCTCTGAAACTAATAACACACCGTATGTTAATTAAATTGATTTTAGGAGCGCCTGGGTGGCTCAGTCGTTAAGCGTCTGCCTTCGGCTCAGGTCATGGTCTCAGGGTCCTGGGATAGAGCCCCACATCGGGCTCCCTGCTCAGCGGGAAGCCTGCTTCTTCCTCTCCCACTCCCCTTGTGTTCCCTCTCTCGCTGTCTCTCTCTCTCTCTCAAATAAATAAATAAATAAAATCTTAAAAAAATTTTTTTATTTTAAAAAAAGCCCAGGGTGCCTAGGTAGCTCAGTTGATTAAGCATCTGCCTTCAGCTCAGGTCATGATTCCAGGGTCCTGGGATCGAGTCCTGCATCAGACTCCCTGCTTGGTGGGAAGTCTGCTTCTCCCTCTCCCTCTGATGCTCCCCCTGCTCGTGCTCCCTCTGAATCAGGCTCCCGCTCCACAAGAATCTGCTTCTCCCTCTGCCCCTCCCCCGCTACGCACGCACTGGCATGCTCACCCTCTTTCTCACAAAAATAAGTCTTAAAAGAAAAAAGGCCCAATTTGGCTTTCCACTTATAGAGGGAAAAAAAAGATGTGGTATATATACAGAATGCAATATTACTCTGCCATCAGAAAGAATGAAATCTTGCCATTTGCAACAAAGTGAACTAGAGGGTATTATGCTATGCCAAACAAGTCAATCAGAAAAAGACAAATACATGATTTCATTCCTATGTGGAATTTTCTAAACAAACAGATAAACATAGGGGAAGGGAAGGAAAAATAAAATAAGATACAGAGGAAGGCAAACCATAAGAGACTCTTAACTATAGGGAACAAACTGAGGGTTGCTGCAGGGGAATTAAGCGGGGAATAGGCTAAATGGGTGATGGGCATTAAGGAGGACACTTGATGTAATGGGCACTGGGTCTTACATGCAACTGATGAATCACTAAATTCTACCCCTGAAACTAATAATACACTGTATGTTAACTAAGTTGAATTTAAGTATAAATTTTAAAAAACATATTACAATGTATATATATTTTTAATTTTAATTCTCCTTCATCTCATTACTGTAATGAATTTTTGCATACTCCTGTGGTGGAAATGCCTTGATATAAATAAATCAACATTATAACTCAGCATAATTCCACATCTCCTGAACTACAATCCCTTTCAATTCTGAACAAGGAATACACTTTGTTTAAATGTACTTGTATCCTACTACATGCATAAATCTCAGCTTACCAAGTTTCACAAGTCATAATAACAAATGTGAGTTAAGATTTAAGATTTCCTTTATTATTATTTTGTGTATTATTATATAGACAGCTGGAAATAAGATATCACAGCATTGTGTTCACCCTTGTTCCCAATTACTTACTCTCTCTTGAAACATCCTGGGTACTTCATTATTGTTCTATGTCAGGGGTCGGTCTAAGAATGGTTTTTACATTTTTAAATGATTGGGGGTTAAATCAAAAGAAAAATAAATATTTTATGACACATAAAATTCAAATTTCAGCGTCCATACAAAAAGTTTTATTGGAACAAAACAATTCTCATTTATTTGGTATTGTCTAACACTGTTTTCACACTACAAATACAGAGGAAAAGTATGAGCCTCAAAGCAGAAAATACAGCTTACCTGGTTCTTTACAGGAAAGGTTTGCCAACCCCTATTCTGTATCATAGTACATGACCTACATAATTTTATATTTTTATCTAAACATTCTCTCACCTTTCCTTCCATATTCAGCATAAAATCTTGTTAATAATCAGTCTCCAGGCAAAAACATTCTTAACAGACCTTTGAAATACACTTCCTCCTCAGAATGGTCACCTACAAACAGGAAGCCAGAATGGAATGCTAGCAACACCTTAAAAGTTACAAATGAACAAATCAAAACCAGAACCAAACCTCACCATCACCACCCACCCTCCAAAGCAAAGCTAAAGTGGATGACCCCCCAGTTAGTGGCTTTCAAACTACCCTATCTTAGAACTGAGGTGTTTTGGGCACCTGGGTGGCTCAGTTGGTTAGGCTTCTGCCTTCCACTGGGGTCATGATCCTGGGGTCCTGGGACTGAGTCCCTCATTGGGCTCCCTGCTCAGCTGGGAGTCTGCTTCTCCCTCTCCCTCTGCCCTGCTCCTGATCTCTCTCTCACACATGCTCTCTCAAATAAATATATAAAATCTTTTAAAAAAAAATTGAGGCGTTTTGTAAACCAAATTTTACCACTGCTAAAATTCCTAACAGTCAAATAACAATGAGGAAAAAAAAATAAACGTAATTTTCCCAAGTTTAATCCTCTTCAAATCATTGGCTACCAGAAAAAAAAAAAAAAGGGCAAGGAGACCAATTATATTAGTATGCCTGATCCTAAATCCCTGTACCTCACACATTTGGTATTTTCTGCAAGTAAATAGTTTCTGGCTCCCAGGATGAAAGGTAAAATACTGCATTGTGTTTATAAACAACATCACAACTTACACAGGAACAAGATGGGCCATTGGGCCATTTCCTCCTAGAAATGGGTACACTAAAATTTGCCCATGTCTTTCATTCTGCATGCCAAGTGTTGTGGGAGAGAAGGTGTGGGATAAGCTGCCTTTTCCATGAACAATATCAGACACTCCTAGCACTAACTCCTCCCCAGTCTCATCACACTTCTACCCTGCACTAGGTCCTCCCCAGCTCCATCACCTCTATTCAGCACCACCTCCCTATTTCAACACACTTCTTTGAGCAGGCTCTTCCTCCAAAGTCACAGGCCTGCAAAGCTTCCAGTAGCAGAAGAGGAAAGCAGGGAGGCTATAATGCAAAAGTCTGAGTCCCCACACAAGCATCATCTGCTCTTTGGGACAATCTCAAGTCAGAGCCCGCAAAGTGGGAAGAATGGGCGTTAGCTAGCACCCACTTTAACAGCTTGCCTGCGGTGGGGGCCGGGTGAGGAGTTGAGGATAAAAAGGTGAGCAGCAGAATGGCAGGACTTCCACTCCACCGGGGAAGATGAACAATGTCTTTAAGCCCTCTTGGCGAGGGTAGGGCGAGGAGCATTTAAAGCCCACGGCAGGGAGAACTTACCTAATCCTGGAATGTTAAAAGGCTAAAACTCAAAACAGTCGGAAGTGACGTGCCAGCTGAGACCCGCAGGTCCGCCACGTAACTGGCCGCCTCAGCTCGCCACCTTCTCTCTGGACTGGCCTGAAGAGAGGATAAGTGTAGCTCAAAGTCCGCAACCGCCCTTGCCCGGCCCCCAGCGGCTCCCGGCCCCAGTCGGGACCAGCAAGCGCGGCCACAGCCGGGCCCCGGAGCCTGGCGGAGCAGCCTCCGTCCCTGGTGCCCGTCGGCGCCCTGCGGGCAATGGGGCTTCAGCGCTCAACCAGGCGCATGCGCGGCCCTCTTTCTCCAGAGGATTCCTCCGGTCACCTGGACGACCACATTTCAGACACCTGCCCCTCCCGGTCCCTTCTCGCTCTTGACTCCTCCAGCTGGTTCTCACCTCTGGCCCCCCTCCTTCTCCTCCCGCAAGCACCGCTAGGCCTTCCCACGGCAGCGAGCCGACACCCGGGCTTCCACTGACACGAGCTTCTCGGCGCGGCTTCCGCTTCCGGCGAGTATTGTGTGTCGCGCTGCGGGGCGGGGGCGGGGGGAGGAGGAAGGAGGGAGGCAGCGCTCCGGCGGCTCCGCGCCCCGCACTCCCGGACCTGAAGCCGGGAAGGTAGGTGCTGTCCCGCCGCCGCGCCCGGGCCCTGGGGCCTGCCCCTGCCGGCCGGCTCCGCACGCCGCGTCCCAGCGCCCCGCGACTGCGTCACCGGCCCCCCGCACGTAACCACAGCTGCCTCCGCCCGCCTCGGGCCCGGGCGGACGTTTTGCCGCCCCGGCGACGTCAGCGCGTCCGGCGTTGCTTGGCTACCCCGCCGTTCCCCCGTCCCGCTGCCGCTCGCCTCCCCGGGTGAAACTCTGACGCCGTCACCGCGGGCCTCGGCTGCGTCATAGCGGCGGGCATCCCACCTTCACGTCACACCTCCTCCTCACCTGGACACGCATTCCTCCCTCCCTGTCAACCACGACGTTTCCTCTCCCCCTCTCCAATCCCCTTACGCCAGATCTGGCGAGAGAAGATGGAGACGAGGGTGGGACTGAGTTGTGGACGACGCTCAGGAGAGGGTCGCAAGGTGGGACCCCGGACAGTGGTAGAAACAAAATGAGGACGTCCCTGAAGTTTGCCCTTCTACTGAGACACGAGGAATAGAGGGAAAGAAATGACCAACCCAGAGGCACCCGAGGCCTCACTATGGCTGTAAAGTCCTCTCTCTGCTTTCCTAACCTTTTCCCCATTTCTCTTTCACACCACTTCTTTGCCAGTCTAGATCCATCCTGGTCCCTAAATCTGCGTACAGTTCAACTCACCCCAGGTGAGGAGGCCACCTTATTTCTAGAAGAAAGGGGCAGGTTCACTAGTCAAAGTTGGTTTCCCTTCGGTGAAGAAGAATCATCTGACTGAACTTCTCTCCTGGTTGAGGGAAGAATTCAGGTCCAAATAAATTATGAGCTCCTATTCCAAATTAAAACACTTTTCGTGTGTGCCATCAGTATATACAATAATCATTGTTAACCCAACTCATTACATGGCCACTTCTCTCATAGCACTTAGACCTACTAAATTTCCTTTCTTCTGTTGAGTCCCTTGGTGTGGGGGGGAAGGGGGGTGGATAGAGAAATCAACTATTTCATGGATAAAAGTGGTGATTTTTTAAGGAAGGAGTGGGGGACCAGCCTTCTGCTTTATAAATCCCTTTGATGCATTTCCAGTATTTTGAGCCTTCACTTGAGAGAGACTTTGATTGACTCTTTACTTTTTTTTCTCTAATTCCCAACCACTCCAGAACCTATTAGTTGGAGGCACAGCACCTCCAAGGAATTAGTTTTCAGTAGCTATTTCAAAAGACTCCAGTCACTGCTGAATATTTAGAAAAGACTTGTCAGCCCTCTTTTCAAGAGCATATATTTTTCGAGAAGTATATACTAATAAACTTTTTAGTGTAGTTGCCACATATTTATCACTTTTCAGCAGTTCCAAATGTCCAAATGCACACAAAGAAACGGGATGTTGTGTGAATCATTTCATTCCAAAAAGGCACACTTCCTCTAGACTAGTGTGATAAAAGAAAGAATAATTTCAAATTTTCCTGAAAAGAGCTTGTTACTCTTGCCTAACTTATTCCTTTTCTTACCCTTTGAAAGAGTGACAGAACAGTGGCAGAGAAGCTTATGCTTCAAAGAGCTATTGTAATAAAAATTTTTCTGTAATATTAAACTTTAAAATATACTTAAGAAATCTTAATTAATATTTTGACTTTTATGGCACTTTCCAGTTTCCCAAGCTCCTTTCTTATCTATTAGAAAAATATGTCAAACTAGGGATACATTGGTCTGTTTTTAAGATACATGTGGGATAAGTCTGGATTAGGAGAAATATGCTGGACTAGAGTTGAAGGAAGCCTCTAATGAGAAAGCAGAGGTAAAGACAAAAGAGATTGGTGGTTGGGTGTCAGTGTGCTGAGGAGGAAAAAAAAAATAGATTGATGGCTGGGAGTCACAGGTTTTGGAAACAGAAACAAAAAAGAGGTTGAGGGGGACCTGGATGGCTCAGTGGGTTAGGTGTCCAACTCTTGACCTTGGTTCAGGTCTCGATCTCAGGGTCCTGAGTTCAGGCTCTGTTTTGGGCTCCACACTGGCACGGAGCCCACTTTAAAAAAAAAAAAAAAAAAAAGGTTGAATCTAGTGGGAGAGAAGATGTAAAATACCAAAATAGGGCTAACTGCAGTTAGGATTTATCATGGGAGTAAATGTCAGGCCAGGGGTACAAAAAAATTAAACCACCAACTAATATTTTTCTCTCTCTGCCCCTTTCCATCCCTAAGTTAAATAATGGCAGAGACAAGTCTGTTAGATGCTGGGGCCTCTGCAGCCTCCACAGCTGCAGCGCTGGAGAACTTACAGGTGGAGGCGAGTTGCTCTGTGTGCCTGGAGTATCTGAAGGAGCCTGTCATCATTGAGTGTGGACACAACTTCTGCAAAGCTTGCATCACCCGTTGGTGGGAGGACCTAGAGAGGGACTTCCCTTGTCCTGTGTGTCGAAAAACATCCCGCTACCGCAGTCTCCGACCTAATCGACAACTAGGCAGTATGGTGGAAATTGCCAAGCAGCTCCAGGCTGTTAAGCGGAAGATCCGAGATGAAAGCCTCTGTCCCCAGCACCATGAGGCCCTCAGCCTCTTTTGCTATGAGGACCAGGAGGCTGTATGTTTGATATGTGCAATTTCCCACACCCACCGGGCCCACACCGTCGTGCCACTGGATGATGCCACACAGGAGTACAAGGTGGGGAACCAGACACATGATGCCAAGGTGGGGCAACAGAGAGGAGCACAGAGGATGGCAGACTCCCTGGGTAGAGGATCCTAAGCTGAGGGCAAGACTGTATCTGGTCCTTACTCTCTAGTCACCTCAGAGTTATATACACAGAGGGCACACTACATCTGATCAGTTATCCTCAAGCATGAAGAGCAGTTTTGAGGTGCGCCTCAAAATTGCTTTCTGACTTTTCCTAACATCATTTGAGTCTTATGGGTGAATATTGGTTTGTGTGGTCTTATAATGTATCATTTTTTATAAATGAATGAAACCACTTGGAGATGGTCAAACTTAGGAGGAACTGAAAAGTGGTCTGATTTCTTCGGTCTGTCCCCCTGCTCAGAATGTTCCTTATTTTCCCATCAGTATTGGGAATACATAACATTAGTTTAGACTGATCCCCGCCAGACTAAGCTGAACTTGTCTGCCATTTGTATCTGCCTAGATAATAGATAATGTGGCATCAGATTTAATTACTGTTGGGACACAGGGTAAATGTTCGAGTAATAGGAACTAAAGATTTTAATATCTTAGCACTGATCAAGTATTTTGTTTAATTATGTTAATAAAATCTTGGACACAAGATTTAAAGTTGTTTACAGTATAAGTAATAAAGACTTTATTATATTTGTAGGTGGTTTGAGTTGGATGGGAGGACAAGTGTAAAGAAGGATATCTGAGTACAGAAAGTCACTTTGACCATAATAGGCAGTCACTTGAATAAGAAAATGATAGGATTGGGGAAGGACACGGAGTTGGTGACAGCTGGACAACTGTGAGATTCAGTGAGAGGAAAGTTTGGAGAGCAAGGAAGATGATGGGGACAGGCTGGCAGCAGGAGGAAGGACCAGAAATTGACACCCCAAATGACAGGCAAGGAAGGGAGTGGGATCAAGAGGTGATGAGATGGATAGGAAGCAAATAAATGGTTTAAAATAAATGGGTTAACCTCTGAATGTAGGATGTACCAGCCAACCCTAAATGCCACCTCTCCCACTTCCCACCCTCAGGAAAAATTGCAGAAGTGCCTGGAGCCCCTGGAGCAGAAGCTGCAGGAGATCACCCGCTGCAAGTCCTCTGAGGAGAAGAAGCCTGGAGAGCTCAAGGTAAAGGCAGATGATTCCATTTGGGCTGCTCTGCAGGCAGTTAACCACACATTAACCACACATTCTTTAATCCACCAGTTCTGATTCATTCAAAAAATGCTGTTCTCTCAAAAACAATGGTATTTTATTAGGCTTCTTTGTCATTATACATTGTACTTAAATTATTTGTCATGATTTAAGTATTGAAGAGAAGGATGTAGGAAGTGAAGGACAGACAGCATCTTACGTGTGGCAAGTTGAGGGAGTTCATGCCCATTGGTCTCCTTTTTTCTTGTAAAGCAGGGAGAGAGCAGGGATAGGAGTTTCTTAGAGAGACTGAGGAGAGAAGAATTTGGAAAGGTTCACTGGGGAGAAAGAAAGAAGAAGCTAACAAAAGAGCTCCCAGAACTGCCCAGTGACTTTAGGACCACATTCTCTTAAGTAAGTTCAGGTATGCTAGATGATGTTAGTTCTCCTAGACTGTTGCTCTCTCCATCCTACATCTATAGGATCCTATCTATCCTTCATGCAGGATAAAAGCCACTTCCTATACAGCCTTCCTTGACCCTTCAGAAATTAACTTTCTTAATTTGCATATAATTTTGCTTCTCTTTCATAGCATTACCATATTTGTAGCATGCGATTTTGGTATCTGTCTTATTTTATTGGACAGTGAACAATTCTTAATAGTGGCAATAATAACTAAGTATTTATTGAGTCCCGTTTATGAATTCATTGGGTGCCATGACATTCCAAACTTACAGGGTTGCATTAGGTTTTAAGGTTCTGCCCAGGTTAGAGTTCTAAGAGTTCAGGCCAATGAACATGTGGGACCTAGAGGAGCTGTAAGACAAAGGAAAGGGAGTCCTGGAGGTCATCTTTAGCAAAGATGAACTTAGATACCTTGTAAAGTGGGTATTATTACCCTCAATTATCACAGGAGGAAACAAAACTTGAATAAGTATCTAGTCCAAGATCACACAGCCAATATGTAGCAAAATCAGGGATACTAGCTCTGCATGAATCCATAAGTATGTATTAAGCTTCCAGTATAGGCCAAATTCTGACACTGGGGAACAATGATGAGCAAGAACACAGTCCCTGTCCTACTTGAGCTTACAGTCCAGTGGAGAAAATAGATAATGACATGGCACGAAAGCACAGTTGCAAATTCATAAGAAGACAACATAGAAATTTGACCTCATTAAAAGCTTCCAGAAGAAATAATGAATTTTTGGAGTTGAGATTTAGGGATCACCAGAAATTAAACACAAGTTTGAAAATAGTAGAAACACTAATTTTTTAACAATAACAACATTTTGATAGAAAGCAAGTATTATTAAGTATTACTAAGTACTACCTTAGTCCTTTATATATTTGAATAAAGCAAGCATTTGAATTTTTTAAAATTATAACTAATTTTGATTGCAAAGGTGAACTTTAAAAAAAAGTTCTTTGTTCTTTTGGAGGGCTCCTGAGAAACTTAAAATATGTGAAAACGAAGCTTATTCCCAGTCATTAACTTTCCTGTTCCTGTTGATCACCTTCTTAAAGGTAAAGGATAAAGAGGGGAATAAAAATTTTTTAAAACCTTCTAAATGCTTGAACAGATCTGTGGTGTTTTTAAAAATTCAGTGGTCTCTGAAACTACCACCAACATTCCTTTTGTGACCATTTAAATTCTCCTTCCTACCTCTCCCTCATCCCTACTTCCAAAATCAGACCCAGTGCCCCTTTTAAACATAATTAGTAATTAAGCATGCTGAAGGGAAAATTATAGATAAAATAACTTACCTGCATAATTTTAAAAAGAGACTTATGCCCAAATACACACACACACACAACATAAAGGAAAGTGATTTATATAAAATCTCATATGTAAATATTTGGGCACAACTACCCTGAAAGACACCACAATGTAGTTTTATCCTTGTACGTATATGTGACATCATCAACAATGCAACAAATACAAATTCAGACTGAAATAATTGCATAGTAATGTTGACAAGCACCACAAGCAGCTTAGCTCTTGGTGACATAATTTTTCAAAATGATAAGTAACTTTTGGTAAAGTTCTAAGAAAAAAATACAGTCTTAGTTTTATTCAGCCATTTCTGAAAAATTCAGGTATATTAAAACTGGGTACAAATTAACTGTTTAAATTACTATGTATAAAATGACATTCAAGTCCAGGCCTATGTTTTTAAATATACAGCAGAACATAGAAAATGGTGCAGGACGGTGCATGTTGCAGAGTCATCTCACATATTGGAGTGCTAGCAGCCTTACTAGAGTACCCCCAGTTATGGCAAACAAAAAAATGCCCCTTGTTTCCAAAATATCCCTAGTGGGAAGTAAGAACCTCATTAAGAACCACTGCCTTACATATATAGAGTGAAAAAAAAAGAGAAGGGATTATGGGATTATATAAAGACAGCCCTTTTGCTTCCTATTTACCACAGTTATGAATCCTAAATTCTACCCATACATCACCTCTCAACATACACCAACACACACGTGTGTGCACACACACAAGGAAAAAAGTTGTATTTTACTTAGGGGTTAAATAAAATTCAGTTACTTTACCAGCATAAATGAGTTTATTCAGGAATAGCAGAGAATTGCTATTCAGGACAAGCAAGCTAAGGCAAATCCATAGGCAAGTGTAGAGAACAAAGGAGAGGACCCCTCTTCTAAAGAGGAAAGGAGGTAGTTGGGAGGGGCTCTTATAAATGAAAAGTCCTTGACGTGCCCTGGGAGTTCAGAGTATAGTGACTTTTCATTGGCTGGGTTGTGACAGTTTGTCACTGGCTGGCTTGTTGCCCTGCAAAAAGGAAACCTTCCTTCCTCCTGTTGGGGTGGTTAAGATAGGATGGACTTGCAAGGTACATCTCTTCCAATTGGGTCTACAATTGACCAGGGGTAGGGTGTGAGTGCTCCCCCTGCTGGCGTCCTGACTCCATTTTAGTGAGGTTTCCTTTTATAATTTCCACAGGGTAAATGCTGTAAGAATATATTTTGTTCCAGTGTGCACCTGAGAATGCAGCAGTGGAATGGGAAACAGCAGCAGCTCCAGAACTGGAGCTAGCCAGCCTCTGCTGAGAACTAGCTTGAAATCCAGAAACACCAGGCTTCGAAGGCCCACACTGGCTTTGCAGGCCCTCTCTATTCACCCTCAGCCCTGCCTTTCCATCCCTATCTACTTTTTACTTCCAGATTCCCTGTCTCTGCTTCTCTTTTACTTCCCTCTTGGGTTTACTTTTCCCCATCAGTCATGTGACACTTGGGAGACTCCATCTGGGCAGATCATTTGTTGCAGTGGAGGTACAAAAGGAAGGACATGCTAGGTGATAAGCTTCAGAAAGTATTATGGCTGGTGTTTTAGTACTATATTATCAAATTTCAGGAAGGTTAGAGGTTTAATTCTGTGTGGTAGCTGAGAGAAAACATATTTCAAATTTCAACAATTAATTCACAAACTTCTGGAACTTATTCCTGGGATGGGAACTGTCAGTTCTCTGAAGTGACTTGAAACTATTTAACAGGTTCTTCCCTGAAATCTATATACAGTTGACCCTTGAACAAGGTTAGCAGTGCAATGGAAAATCTGCATATAACTTTCAACTCCCCAAAAACTTAACTCTTTTTTTTATTAGTTTCAGAGATAGAGTTTAGTGATTCATCAGTTGCATATGACACCCAACACTCATTACATCACGTACTCTCCTTAATGCCCATCACGCAGTTACATCATCCCCCACCCACCCACCTCCCCTCCAGCAACCTTCAGTTTGTTTCCTATGATTAAGAGTCTCTTATGGTTTGTCTCCCTCTCTGATTTCATCTTATTTTATTTTTCCTTCCCTTCCCCTATGCTCCTCTTGATTTGTTTCTTAAATTTCACATAGGAATGAAATCTCATGATATTTGTCTTTCTCTGACTGACTTATTTCACTTAGCATAATAACCTCTAGTTCCATCCATGTCGTTGAAAAACTTAACTCTTAATACCTTACTGTTGACCACAAGCATTAGTGATGACATAAACAGTGATTAACACCTATTTTATATGTTATTTGTATTATATATTGTATTCTCACAATAAAGTGAACTGGAAAAAAGGAAATGTTATTAAGGAAAGCATAAGGAAAAGAAAATACCTTTATGGTACTATACCCTATTTATGGAAAAAAAATCCATGTATAAATGGACCCTCACAGTTCAAACCTGTATTGTTCAACAGTCAACTGTATGTATTTTGTAATAACCCCTTACTAAAATCTTACTGATTCTGATACTTTTCCAGTTGGTTCTCTGGTTTTTAGAGGGTAGATGTCTGGCAATATACAAATGATTACCATCTCATCTCTAACTTTCCAGTACTTATTTTTTTCCTTTTCTTGATAAATTGCATTAGCTAGAACTTTAGAGTTGGAAATAGCAGATATATCTTGTATCCATAATAGTAGATGTCATTATATTATTGAGTTCTTATATCTTGCTTTTTTTTCACTAAACCATAGAAGTACAGCTTTTTTAAGAAGTTAATAAAATTAAAAATTTTTTAAACACTGATTTTTTTAAATTCCCCAGTGGTCTTCATTCCCGAGTAATCAGTAAGGGTGACATTGGGGAAGGAGCCATTACTTACAGAAGGAAATTTCAATGGAGAGAAACATGAGTATCCTGTTAAGCTATTTCCATTGACACTGGAAGTCTGTGTTAATTCATACACATGGTGGGTAGGGTAAGGCCCCACTGGCCCTGCTAAATATAACACCTTCCCACTTTTCTCAGAGACTAGTGGAATGTCGCCGGCAACAGATCTTAAAGGAATTTGAAGAGCTTCATAGGCGGCTGGATGAAGAGCAGCAGATGTTGCTTTCACGACTGGAGGAGGAGGAACAAGACATTCTACAGCGCCTCCGAGAAAATGCTGCTCACCTTGGAGACAAGCGCCGGGACCTGGCCCACTTGGCTGCTGAGGTGGAGGGCAAGTGCTTACAGTCAGGCTTCGAGATGCTTAAGGTTCGACCTTTGCCCCTGCATAGCCCCTCAGATCAAGTGCAGTATAGCTTTGCACAGGCCATTCTGTCAACCTGGGATGCTCACTCTTCTGCTCTGCTTCTCTAATCCAGTTCTTTATTCCAGACATACTCAAAGGATCTTTTTCTATAGAAAGGCTTCTCTGATTTCTCCCATCCCCTTCTAATCATTTCTGTGTTCTTATGTCTTGTGAACAATTATGTGCTTAATTTGTACCAAAGAAAAAAATTCCGTTTGAAAGGAGGGAAATCGAGTCTGAATTAGTGAAAAAAACTATACATTAAAAATTATGTAAATGTAGTTGCCATTACTTTTAGGTCCTGGAACTTGATTTACCTACTGCTAAAAAAAAAATACAAACCTAGTTTGAAGGACACTTGAAATTATGTATAAATAATATATTACTTTTGATATGTAAATAATGCCTCTAAAATGTTTGAAATAATTTGTTCTTTTAAGCAGATGAATGGTGTTAGCAAGGCTGTAGGAAATATGTCTCTTATTTTAGAGATCAGATTACCAACATTTGAATCAGTGAGGCTTCGTTGTACATTTATCTGCATGTTATGTATTGCTTGGTACTTATTCTTGTGTCCCTTCATGTATGTGTGTTCTGCCTTCCACATTAAACTGGGAAATCCTTGGGGGGCAGAGATTTCTCTTCTTTGTCTTCTGGACCCCAAGTATTCACAAATCAGGATTGGCACACAGTTATTAATATTTATTAACCAGTACCAGACAGGGATAACAAACAACAACAGGAAAGTATGATTCATTCCTATGCCACCAGTCTATACTGATCCTCAAGGAGACAGGTGTGTGGTTGGTACTTGGGGGACAGAGTAAAGAGCAGACAGTGCAAATGTCCTTTGCATTGAGCTCCCAGTGTCCTTAAGGAGCAAGACAAAGACACAAGAAACCATTTGGAAGTGATAAAAATTACCAAGCTTCATGCTAACCAAAAGTTGAAAATAGGGATCAGGTCGAGAGATGTACTCAGATCCCTCTGGAGCTCTTCCCCTTGCATTGTGACCCTTAGTTTGCCCTATTCCTATTGTATAGATCTAGGACTTTGGGGAGGGGGGAACCTTTTGCCTGTAGGACCCTTGACTACCAGGACCAATATTGCTTTCTTTTCTCCTTCCCTCTAGGATGTCAAAAGTACCCTGGAAAAGTAAGTGATTCTTGCATCTCTTTGAGTGAGTTAGGTCTTAGCTTAGAGACCAGGAGTACAGTAAGGAGTTAGGGGAGAAGGATAGGAAAGTCACGCAGTGTCTGGGTAGGATGTGGGAGAAGATTCATTGCATCCATGAAGCCAGTTAGAGAGCAAATCATTGGGAGTAATAGTCCATTACCTTTTCCCCTTTGAACATCAGGACTAACCTGGTAAGGAAGATACCAAGGTAATGTAGAACCAGATTCTCCCTGTGCCTGTGGGTGGAAATGTGTCCAAACAAGACAGACAAAGGAAGGGGTTGGGAGAGTGGGGAGAGTGATTACTACTTGCATGAAATATAGTCATACCCCCAGAAAGTTCTGAGACTCATTCTTAAAATAAGGCTCTGTTCAGGGAGCCATATGGCTCTCCATAGATTGGCAAAAGAAAGCAGTAAGTGAATACTTGTCTTCAGAGAGGAGGGAGAAAGTGGGAGGATGGAGAATTTTAGTTTCTCCCTAAAGAGAATATCTGCATACTCACTCAGCTGGAGCTTCCCCTGACCCTGCCCTTTCTTCCCCTATCTCCCTATCCCTCCTAGATGTGAGAAGGTGAAGACCATGGAGGTGACTTCAGTGTCTATAGAGCTGGAAAAGAACTTCAGCAATTTCCCCCGACAGTACTTTGCCCTAAGGAAAATCCTTAAACAGCTAATTGGTGAGTTGTTCCCAAAAGTAAACTAGCAGAGGGAATCAGCAGAGAAGAAAGTCTTTAGATCCCACTTTATCTGGGCTTAACTTATCCCATCTGTCACTTTTTGTGCCTATCCCTTTACCTGGCTTTCAGTTTCACTGTGAGTAACAGAGCTTAGGTGTCATCTACTCTTAGGTCCACACTTTTCTAAATAGGCACCCAGAGAGGTTAAATAATATGCCTAAACTTGTCCCCTCCCCCGCCCGGCCTTGAGAGTGAAAGGGAGTATCATTAATATTTACGCAAAGAAAATAGTCGTGAACCAGTTCCAGATACATGGTCACCCTATCCCTAGACCATAATGCTGTCTTGCTGTGTATCCTTCTAAACATTTTCTGTTCTTTCTGGCCCTTAGACTGTGACTTGTGCTTCTTCACATAGTGAGATGATGTCACAGGGTGGTGGAGAAGGGATCAGGCAGGAGCCTAAACCATCAGCCCTTGCAGAATCAAGAGATCATTAGCTGTTTACTTTAGGGCCAGGGTGAGAAGGGAAGCCATTGTTCCCTCCTTTCCCTTAGGTGAGACCATGGATTGAGAAAGTTAACCAAACCCCACGGTGTTCTGGGGACCTTTAAGGAAGCAGGCTCTGTAAAGGCAGGCTGGAAGAGTGAGGCAGGGGCATTTAGCTATTCCCATCCTCATCTAGCTCCCCACTCTGGCTTCTCCCGCCAGCGGATGTGACCCTGGACCCAGAGACTGCTCACCCTAACCTAGTCCTGTCAGAAGATCGTAAGAGCGTCAAGTTTGTGGAGACAAGACTCCGGGATCTCCCTGACACACCACGGCGGTTCACCTTCTACCCTTGTGTCCTGGCTACTGAGGGCTTCACCTCAGGCCGACACTACTGGGAGGTGGAGGTGGGTGATAAGACCCACTGGGCAGTGGGCGTGTGCCGGGACTCCGTGAGCCGAAAGGGCGAGCTGACTCCACTCCCTGAGACTGGCTACTGGCGGGTGCGGCTGTGGAATGGGGACAAATATGCAGCCACCACCACGCCTTTTACCCCTTTGCACATCAAGGTGAAACCCAAGCGGGTGGGCATATTCCTAGACTATGAGGCCGGCACACTGTCTTTTTACAATGTCACAGACCGCTCTCATATCTACACTTTTACTGATACTTTTACTGAGAAACTTTGGCCCCTCTTCTATCCAGGCATCCGGGCTGGTCGGAAGAATGCTGCACCACTTACCATCAGGCCCCCAACAGATTGGGAGTGACAGGTAGGGATGTGGGAATAATTGGGGTGAGTCAGGGTCAAGAGCTATGGGCCTTCCTTCCTGTGACCTGCTGGAACGTCTTCGTGTCTGCCTGGTTCCAGTCCTGCACTGTCTAGGAGAGGCATCTTGGTTTCTAGAATGGTTTATATGGAGGAGTAGATAGGACTGGTCTGGGATGAGAGCACAGCTGTGTCTCCCTTCTGTCAGGGTGGGGAGCTAGTTCCCAGGGGTTGTCTCCCCTGAAGTCCATCAGGTTTTTCTATTGCACATGGATAGGTTGGGAAGGAAGGAGAGGCTTTTCCGGAAACAGAAAGTCTGTGGGAGGGTCTGACTTGCTCAAAACCAGAAGAGGAAACAGAAACCCCTGTACATCCTTTTAGGGGGTTCTTTGACCCAGAATGGTCTTATTTCTTGAGGAAGATCAGAGGGGTCTGTGTACCTCTAGACTAAAATAAAGATGAATGATAGTTGCTCTTATGGGTCTAGAAGTTAAGGAGTTTTTTTTGTTTTGTTTTGTTTTTTTGAGGGCAGAGATTGAGCATCAAGATTAGAAAGAAAGTTGGGAAAGGGGCTAAAGGAACAGATTCCTAGTGACCAATGAAGGGGAAAGGGGTTTCTTTGGTCTTCCATTCCCAGAGTAAGTTGCCATTATGAGTAGGATTGGCCAGAGGTAGGAATGTGGGGAGGAAAGGGTGAGAAGAAAGGAGAGGAGAAATCGGGTCCCTGCCTCAGCCTTCAGCAAAGCTGGCTTAGTGCCTGCCTCCTTTGAGTTGGTTGTCTCTAAGATGTCGGTCAGTCACCTTTCTCCTGCAGAGATGAGGTACCAGAGACCCCTCAAGACACATCTACCCTTTCACTGCTTTCCCAAGGGAACCTGGAAAGGACAGTCAGGTATTAGAGGAAAGAGAAAGGTTTTTCTATCCAAAGCCCTGGGCTTAAAGAATGTTACTAAGTAGCTGCTCCCAAGTTGTCAGCCTTGTTCCTTGGCTAAGGTGTCCAAGCCAAAAAGGGAGAAAGGAAATAGAGTCTTCCTCACCCTGAGGACAGGGTAGAAGAGAGGGTGTGTAGAGGGAAGGGTAAGATAGGCAACTTCCTTTAGCCTGTGTGCATATGGCCTGGAACTAGTGTTCACAGGAGCCAGTCTTTTGCTTTTTTGTTGCCATCCTTCACCTTTTGCCATTTCCCCTATCAGAGAATGTAAATCATTTTAACATTAGGCCAAAATAAACAACTTGTAGGGTACATATGTTGTCAAAAAAGGTTAAAGCTATGCATGCCAAACCGAACTAAAATGATTTGGAATATCTGCTATTTGGGTGATCAGGGGTTCACAGAAGATTGGGACAAGAAACTGCAGTTTATTGAGGGTGTTTCAATTCCTCCTACCACCTCAACAGGACTTTGTCCAGACTCTCCTCTTACCTTTGTGCCTTGACTGTGGTTCTTTGTGGCAAGATGCTTTGGTTGGTAAAACAATATGGAACAAAGGATCCACTGAAGTGATCTCTGTGTTGTGTGGTAATTTGACGATGGCCTTGTGTTGATGTGTAAGAGTCACTGGTGTTAAGAATGCATGATCCTGGGGTTCGCCCTCAGTGATTAATCAAGGTCTGGGGTGGGCCTGGATGTCTACATTTTAAACATACTCCTCATTTGAATTTAGGGATCCTTGTGAAATTAATCCCAGAGGAGGTTTTGGCCATTTCTCCTGAGCTGGAGGCCTGGTTTCCTGCATGGCCTGATGGGGTTTGAGAAGGGAGAGAGGCCTTATTCTCTCCTTAATGCTACCCTTTCCCTGTCTCAAGGTTCATTCATGTTCTGCCGCTCCAGCTCACATCCCTCTACTTCTGACTTCAGGAACTGGTGGTCATTAACTATGAGGCAGAAGTAAACACAGGATGTCAAACAGAACAAACAGGAGACAGGTCAGAGTAAGGGATGTGAAGTATATGATTGGAATAGGGGAGGTGGGGGAGGGGTGAGTTTCAGGAGCAGGAGATGTCAAAAGTTTCTGTGCTCCAGTACCTAAGACTAGAAGTTAGCTAGGATCACCTACTGTGTGTCCAGCACTGCATAATGGGAAGTGGGGTTTTTTTTGTTTTTTTTTTTTGGTAAGTGGAAAAAGAATGGGAATAAGCTGTGCTTCCTTCCTTTGACCACCCTCATAATCCTTTCCAATTTCACTCCCACTGGTACCAGTGCTTTTTTTGAATGTATAACTTCTGTTCCTTCAGTCTGTAGATCTTTCAGGCATCTGCCTTTGGCTTCAGGAGCGTAGGGCAGAAGTTCTAGCTGGGTATAAATTGCACATAAGCATCTCCCCAACCTATCTGCATAAAGAGACCAGTCTTGTGTCCTAAAAATGTTTTGCAGTTTAAGATCATCTCCTGTTCACTAGACTTTCCTACCTAGTATAACTGATCATGGGCTTGAGGAAGACTAGAAGGTAGCCAAAACTCAGACAGGGACCCTGGACTTGGGTTGCAGGGGTGGGTGTGGGTTTACAAATAACTGGGGTCCCTGAGGCCGCAGGGTGGCGCCGGAGTAAGGATCGCGGAGAGAGCCTCGCGGGCCCAGGAACTACACTTCCCAGGAGGCCGTGCGCGGGCGCCTGAGGCGGGGCTATCGGAGGGGCGGGACCTGCGGACTGTCGTGTGTGAGGCACTCGAGCGGCGCAGATGGCTGGGCCGGTGAAGGACCGCGAGGCCTTCCAGAGGCTCAGCTTCCTGTACCAGGTGAGTCCGCGTCGGGGGGCGTACGGGGAGGCGGCCGGATGTGGCCGGCCATGAAGTAATGGTTTCCTTCCCCCAGGCCGCCCACTGTGTCCTTGCGCAGGACCCCACGAACCAGGCGCTGGCGAGGTTTTACTGCCACACGGAGAGGACCATCGCAAAGCGGCTGGTCTTGCGGCGGTGAGACGCTCAGGGAACCTGGCGGCGGGCGAGAAGCATGGGAGAGGGAGCGCGGGCGCTCGGACCACCATCCCCTTCCGTCCGCAGGGACCCCTCGGTGAAGAGGACCCTTTGTCGTGGCTGCTCTTCCCTCCTCATCCCGGGCCTCACCTGCACCCAGCGCCAGAGACGTGAGTGCTCCTGATGATGTGGGGGTGATTGAGGAGCACCAATGGGCTGGGGAGGAGACCCCCTTCCTCGCTTTAGATGGGCGTCTGGCGTGGGATTTACAGCAGCCGGCTCTTTCCAGCTCTGGGTTGAATTGCTAACTTCACTTGGACCGTAGGGAATGATGTTGCCGTAAGACGTAACCCACCCATACATACTAATAGATGTTATTTTGCATGGTGGAGGACAGGACTCACATCACCATTCGTTCATTCATTCGACAAATATTTTTCTGAGATGAGTCAAGTATTGTACAAGATCCATTATTCTCACTGAAATTATAGTCTGATAGGACAGACTAAGAAACAAGGTAGTATAGAAAAATGCTTTACTTGAGGAAGTAAAATGCTAAATTACTTATACTAGTAGTCGTGCGGTTCATGATAAGCAAAAGGAGTGAGAAATGGAAATTCTAGGCATGTGTGAGGACTCTGAGACAGGAGAGCTTGTGGTGCTGTCAAGGAGACTAGAGTTCAGGAACCTGGAGTTTGAGGTAGGCAAGGGCAAAAAAACATGAGGCTGAAGAAGGAAACAGGGCAGATCTTGAAGAGGCTTGTTAAGGAGTTTGGACTTTATCTTAAGGGATACCAAGAAATTGACAGACTTTAAGCAGAGGTAAGACGCCTCAAATTTGTATTCAAACTTGGGGAGTGTTGGAATTCTTACTGAGAAACAGTGGAGGCAAAACTGGGTGCAGGAGACCTTTTCTTCTCCTAAACCTGGGCACTTCCCTCCTCCTCCCCACTTTCACCCAGGCTGCAGGGGACAGCGCTGGACAGTACAGACTTGCCTAACATGCCAACGCAGCCAGCGTTTCCTCAATGATCCTGATCATCTACTCTGGGGAGACCGGCCTGAGGCCCAGCTGGGGAGCCAGGCAGGTGACAGGTTTGTAGAGAAAAATTGGGGATGCCCCAGAAGATAGGCTTGATGGGGGGCATAGAGGTGAAGAAAACACACAGGTGGATTCTGGATTGGTGTGAGAGGTGCTACAATCTTAAAAAACTCAAATTCTCATCTACCCAGATCTCAAACCACCACAGCCCCTGCCAAATGCAGCTCACCCCATTCCAGCCCACCTCCCTGAGGAGAAAGTGTAGCCTCAGAGCTCCAGTCACCAGTGATGGATTCACCCTCTTTCAAATAAAGTATAATTGTGTTTCACTTTGTGTGCTTCTGTGAGTATTTCAGCTTTTTATTCTATTTTCCTCTGTTTCAGTTTGTATTTTTCTGTCACTGGCTAACCTCTCTGTCTTTACCCATGCTCATATTCCTACCATTAAGGGAGATCCTGATTTCCATAGACCACTTGACCCCACTAAGCAGCTTCCATTTCCAGGGCCCTGACCCCAGTGCTCCTTCATCCCTGCTTCCTCAGTACAGTGCCACATTTGGAACTCATGGTCCAGGGTTGTCTGTAAGAGCTTGAGCCTCCATAGAGCATTTATTTAGGTAGCCCTAACTGTTGACTAAAGGGCTAGACAGACTACTGATACCACTGGTGTTGTTGTTGTTTTTAAGATATTTATTTATTTATTTATTTATTTATTATTAGAGAGAGAGAGTGAGAGAGAGCACAAGTGGGGGCAGGAGGGGAGGGGCAGAGGGAGAGGGAGAAGCAGACTCCCTGCTGAGCAGGGAGCCCAACTTGGGGCTCGATCCCAGTACTCTGGGATCATGACCTGAGCCAAAGGCAGATGCTTAACTGACTGAGCCACCCAGGTCCGTGGTGTTGTTTTTATTTATTTATTTTTTTAAAGATTTTATTTATTTATTTGACAGAGAGAGACACAGCGAGAGAGGGAACGCAAGCAAGGGGAGCGGGAGAGGGAGAAGCAGGCTCTCTGCGGAGCAGGGAGCCCGATGTGGGACTCGACCCCAGGACCCTGGGACCATGACCTGAACCGAAGGCAGACGCTTAACAACTGAGCCACCCAGGCACCCTCTGGTGTTGTTTTTAAACAAGGAAAAAACTTTAGCGGTTCAGAGTGGCTTCAGATCCTCCAGACTCACTCAACCTTTCCCAATCTCTCGGTTTTCTTTTATAAACCTAATAAGGGAAATTGTACAGATCTGAACTAACAAGGTCAAACGTGCTAATGAAAGGACACTGGTGGACACTACACAAGTATGCCCCATAGGTAAACCCTCAGGGTTTTCTTGAGAATAAGTAAATAACAAAAATTGTTTTATTTGATACCTAGGAAACTTATTCAAAGATAGAATTTCAGACTGACCACTTTGCTCGGTGCCAGCTAATCAATTTACCTCAAACATACAAATAAAATTCACTGTTCTCAGAATGCAGTATTTTTTTTGTCCCTTTCTCTTATAAATCCTGTGTTGTACTTATTTATTGCTGCATAAAAGTCACTGCATAATGCGGCTTCAAACAACGATTCTGTGGACTAAACTGTCTGAGAGCTTGGCTGGGTAGTTTCTTCTGTTCCATATGGCATCAGCTGGAGTCACTCAGCTGCATTTAGCTAGTGGCTGTAGCACCTGATCTGGAAGATCCAAGAAGCTTCTTTTGCACCTCATTGCTTTTCAGTGTGGCCTAGCTACATAGCTGGTTTTGAGGTCCTCACAGCATGGCTGTCTCAGGGTGGTTGAACCTCTTACATGCTCTGGCTTCCACAGAGAGCATTTCAAGAGGACAAGCTCCAAGGTGCAAGTACTTTTCAAGCCTCTGTATTCATCACACTTGCTAATGTCCCCTTGACAAAGCAAGTCAGGTAACCAAGCTCAGATTCAACATGTAAGGGGCTACTATGGGGCATGAATACTGGGAGGTTCATTCATTCCCTGGGGACCACCAATGTAGAAATTTACCACATCTTTATTTTGCCTTCATCCCTGACTCAGTCTCTCCACTGACTGCTTCATCTGTCAATAAGTTAGGTGCATGAAAAATAGTAATTAGTGTGCAAGTAACTAAATGCTTCTGAATTACTTTTTGATCACTTATTTCTGGAGATAATGTCTACCTGGGTCAGGGTAGATCTGGACCCTTTTTGTCTTCAGCTCATATTCCTTGGCTACACCCATGAGTCTCATTTCTGAGCTCATTGGCTCTTGCACACTAGATCTGATTTTTGGCTAAGTTTGTTTTAAGTGTGCTGTTGGTTGCACATGACTGAACATGCCCACAGTGGGATAGTAATGGGGGAACTTATGAGATCTGATTTCTTGGCTGAATCATAAAGTGATACCTCTCATGTGGGAGACTATGGGAAGAATGTCCCAATTAGGAAAATAGATAAAACAATGCAGATTGTGGTTCACTTAGGAATTTGTGGTTCATTCATCTGTTTTATGTTTTTATTAGTATAGGTTCCTCTAACTAGAGGTCATACTCCTATTCCTCCTTTCTAAACTCTGTCCTTTTTCATGTTTTTGGTTTTTTTTTAAGATTTTTTATTTTTGGGGTGCCTGGGTGGTGCAGTCAGTTAAGCAGTTGTTTAAGCATCTGCCTTCAGCTCAGGTCATGATCCCAGGGTCCTGGGCTTGAGCCCTGGGTCGGGCTCCCTGCTCAGCGAGGAGTCAGCTTCTCCCTCGCCCTCCCCCCAACACACTCATGCTCTTTCTCTAGCTCTGCAGTCTATCTCAAATAAATAAAATCTTTAAAAAAAGATTTTTTATTTTCAAGTAATCTACACACAACATGGGGCTCGAAATTACAACCCCGAGATCAAGAGTCACATGCTCCACTGACTGAGCAGGCCAGGTACCTCTCATGTTTACTTATAATAAGATAGTTGTCAATATATGCAAAAGTGGACTCCCTATAACAAGGAAATCAAATCCTATATGCAATAGCTTTCCTTAATGTTTCTAAACAATTTAGTAATTCAACATGTGTGCCCTTTGCACTGGGTGTTGTATATAAGTGATGAATCACTGAATTCTACTCCTGAAACCAATATTGCACTGTATGTGCAGAAATCAATGATATAGAAATTAAAAAAAAAAAAACAGTACAACAAATCAATGAAACTAGGAGCTGGTTCTTTGAGAGAATTAATGAGATCAATAAACCCCTAGCCAGACTTATCAAAAAGAAAAGAGAAAGGACCCAAATAAATAAAATCATAAATGAAAGAGAGGAAATCACAACCAACACCAAAGAAATACAAACAATTATAAGAACATATTATGAGCAATTATATCCCAACAAATTAGGCAATCTGGAAGCAATGGATGCATTCCTAAGACATATAAACTACCCAAACTGAACCACCACGAAGAAATAGAAAACCTGAAGAGACCCATAACCACCAAAGAAATCGAAGGAGTAATCAAAAATCTTCAACAAACAAGAGCCCAGGGCCAGATAGCTTCCCAGGGAAATTCTACCAAACATTTAAAGAATTAATACCTATTCTTCTGAAGCTGTTTCAAAAACTAGAAATGGAAGGAAAACTTCCAAACTCTTTCTGTGAGGCCAGCATTACCTTTATCCCCAAACCAGACAAAGACCCCACCAAAAAGGAGAATTACAGACCAATATCCCTGATGAACATGGATGCAAAAATTCTCTCCAAAATATTAGCCAATAGGATCCAACAGTACATTAAAAGCATTATTCACCAGGACCAAGTGGGATTTATTCCTGGGCTGCAAGGGTGATTCAACATCTGCAAATCAATCAATGTGATACACTACATAAATAAAAGAAAGGACAAGAGCCATATGATCCTCTCAATAGATGCAGAAAAAGCATTTGACTAAGTACAGTATTCTTTCTTGATTAAAATTCCTCAGTGTAGAGATAGAGGGTACAAGTATGGAACTTGAATGGATCCTGTTGTTTTTTTTTTTTATCAATGCTATAAAAGACATTTAAATTGGGAAAGTTTGAATATGGATTAATGTTAGATGATAGTAGAAATTATTAATTCATCATATAATTCCATTGTGGTTGTGTAAGATATATATCGAAGATTTAGGGATGAATGGTGATGGTGTCTGTAACTTGCTTTCAAATAGTTCAGGAAAAGAAAGATAAGTATACGAACAGATGAAAAGATACAGATAAGTAAGGCAAACATGGCAAAATATTAAGATTTGTTGAATCCTTGTATGTATGTATGTATGTATGTATGTATGTATGTATGTATTTATTTTGGTGCAAAAAAGGTGATTTTATTAAAGCATGGGGACAGGACCTGTCGGCAGAAAGAGCTGTTGCTGAATCCTTGTATTTAGCGTTTGGGTGTTTATCATCTCTTTTTTCTGTTTTTCTGTATGTTAGTTTTCAAAATAAAACTGGGTGGCTCAGTCGGTTAAGCATCTGCCCTCAGCTCAGGTAATGATACTGGGGTCCTGGGATCGAGCCCAGAGTCTGACACCCTGCTCAGCAGGCAGTCTGCTTCTCCCTCTCCCTCCAACCCTTCCCCCTGTTTGTGCTCTCTCTGTCAAATGAGTAATTAAAAAATCTTTTTAAAAAATTTTTTTTAAAAGTTGGAAAGAATTTTCTTATTATTCTCATTTTTACACAGCAATTTTTACACATTCCAGGATGCATCCCATTAATATTTTTTTTTGTTCTCAGCAATCAAGTGATTTTCTTTTTTTTTTTTTAAGATTTTATTTATTTATTTAACAGAGAGAGACACAGCAAGAGAGGAAACACAAGCAGGGGGAGTGGGAGAGGGAGAAGCAGGCTTCCCGCCGAGCAGGGAGCCCGACATGCGACTCGATCCCAGGACCCTGGGACCATGACCCGAGCCGAAGGCAGACGCTTAACGACTGAGCCACCCAGGCGCCCCAGCAATCAAGTGATTTTCACTTTGATATTTCAAAAGACACATTAAAAAACATATCCAAACTTTGTTCTCTTTACCCAAGTTTGGTTTTAATATTTTATTAAAAATTCTTGAATTTGTAAATATTCAAACACTGCAACTTAATGGCACAAGAATGACAATGTACTAGCAATAAAATAAAAATAGAAGCTAACTATTTAGAAGCAGTAGCAACTCCATACTTCAAAGATAATTTAAACAGGCAATTTTAAAGAGTGCTTCATATATGTACAAAGCCACTCTCCGCCTGCAGTGGTGCTGCCCCACCAGCAGAGGACGCTGCTAAGCGTCTCAGATGCCGCTGCAAACCCTTTAACCAATAGCTGTTGCAAGCTCTTAATTAGCTTGAATCGAGGAGTTCATATCAGATTTTATTAATTATGTTTACTGCTTATTGCACTTACTTATACTACGTACTAACTGGCACAGAAGTGTTCTAACAACTGGTTGAGCCGTACCAAAGCAGACCAGCTGAATGTCAGTGCTGTTTCCTTCTATTAAGACAGAAGCCACTCGGCTCCTGCAGGAGGGTACTCTGCACCAGCTTCTGCTCTCCAGAGCTTGTCCCATTCTAATTCCTACTTTCCTGCATTTCCAACTTTTCTGCCTCACTTGATCCTTCTTCTGAACAGCATATTAAAACACTCAAAACTTTACAAAAAAAAAAAGTTTCCTCAATTCTATATACTCTGCTCCCTCCATTTTTCTTTCCTTGCAAATACGGCCAAATTTATTGAGAATTGTATCCTTTCCTCCACTGCCTCCATTTCCTTCCTCCAAATTATTCCTCCATCGTCTGACATCTGGGGCTTCTGATCTCACCTGTCCAATCGAACTGCTCCCACCAATACCATCAAGGCTCCTTGCTGCCAAATCCAGTGGCCACTTCCCATTCTTGGTGTCATCACTCCCCAGGAGCATCTCACACTTCGCCTTCTTACCTGGGCTTTCACCGCACCACACTTTCCAGGTTTCACCCTGTCAGCTGGCTTCTCTTGCCCTGCCTTCCCTTTGGTGTATGTTCTTTACTTTCTTCCTTAACTCTCTTCTCTTCTCATGCTACACATTTTCTGAGGGCTATCTCCATTACTCTCCTCCCGCTGTGTGTTGATGCCACCCAAATCTGTGCAGCCATGACCCTCTTCCTCCAAGCTCCACTGGAATAAACCCTGTCGCAGAAAATGGTGCCACCCACCCAGTTGTCAAGTCAGAAACAGGGTACGCAATCTTGTCTCTCCCCCTCCCCCACACAGCAAAACGATTCCCCAGACATTAACTTTACCTCCTAAGCACCCCATAAAACTACTTCTCTTCCATCAGCCACTGCCTTAATTCCAGTTTCCATTCTCTTCCCCTGGGATCACTGCAAAAGCCTTGGATCTCTCTCCCCTTTCCAAACCAGTCTCTATACTGCAAAGTGATCTAAGTCACAAATCTCTCCTTGTTTTTAGGCTTAAAGTTCTTCACTATTCCTCTGGATAAAGCCTCCCTCTTCAGCATGGCTGACAAGGCCCAAGCCTCCCTCTCCTGCTTCACCTTTCCCCACCTCTCCCTTGTACCATAAGCCCCTAAGTCACGCTGAATACATTGGTCTTCCCAGTTTGTCATGTGCTTGTTCCTTAACCTTGGCTGTCCCCTCTGGAATGCTCTTGCCCTCTCAATGCCTGGCTAACTCCTAATCAGTCTTCAGGCCTTGGCTTGGACCTCTGTTCCTCTAGGCTTCTTTTGACTCACCAAGACTGGTTTAGCTGCCCCTGTTGAGTATTTTCATAGCAATTATTTACCATAGACTACCGACTTTTTCACAGTCTTACATAACTTGCTATACAAACACAGCTTCCAGCCCTGTCCACCACTTCTTCCTGATAAGCATCCCAAGACACCCCCCACCCCCATGGAGCCACCACTAACCCATGGGACCCTATATGACCCTTCTCACAGCATTTATTATACTTTTTTTGTAATTGTCTATTTGTTTCCATTCTCCAATAAATTGTGAGTCCCACAAAGGACCACTTTTTTTTTTTTAAGATTTTATTTATTTATTTGACAGAGACACACAGCAAGAGAGGGAACACAAGCAGGTGGCGTGGGAGAGGGAGAAGCAGGCTTCCTGCAGAGCAGGGAGCCCGATGCGGGGCTCAATCCCAGGACTGTGGGATCATGACCTGAGCTGAAGGCAGATGCTTAACAACTGAGCCACCCAGGCGCCCCCACAAAGGACCACTTCTACATCACTTACCACTTAGCAGCAACTGGCAGATAGTGATTGCTCAACAAATGTTCAGTGGGTGAATGAATCCTTGGGGTGATTATAGTTCTAGCCAGCTTAGTTATGAAGTTCAATGGACACATGTAATTAATTTACATAGTGCTATAGAATTATTGTATTATTAGTATCTAGCTGTTTTAGTCCTTGAGGGTACAGTCCATGCCTTATTCAATTTCTTTGTTCCAGAAAACTCAGCATGCCTGGCACATACTGTTTTCAACCAACTTTTGTTGATTGTATCAGTGATCATAAAAAATTAAGAAACAGAGGCCCAGATAATTGAACAACCCTAGACTGCACATTGTCCCAGAAGCAGGATTAGAACTCAGTCTGATGTGGCGCCTAGGTGGCTCAGTTAGTTATGCGTCTGCCTTTGGCTCAGATCATGATCCCAGGATTCTGGGATTGAGCCGCTCGTCGGGCTCCCTGCTCAGTGAGGAGTCTGCTTCTCCCTCTCTCTCTGTCTGCTCCTACCACCCCCAACCCACTGGTGCTCTCTCTTCTCTGTAAGTCTCAAATAAATAAAATCTTAAAAAAAAAAAAAAAAAAGAACTCAGTCTGAAAACAGGGACGCCTGGAAGGAAGTTTCTCAGTGTCTTAAATAGAATGTCAGTATGAATGAGAGAAGCACTGAGTTCTCTCCATCAATAGACTGACCAGAGAGGTGCCTGGCTGGCTTAGTCGGGAGAGCATGTGGCTCTTGATCTCAGGGTCATGAGTTCAAGCCCCACATTGGGTGTAGAGACTGCATAAATAAATAAACTTTGAGAGAGACAGACACTGGCCAGAAGCAATGGAAACTGCCAGGGCCCCAGACCTCCATGGTCAAGTATCCTCATAGTAGATGTGACATAGGCCAAGGAATGTGAGGACAGGGGTCTTGGGTATTTCAGCATGGAAGGGAGATTGGACCCCTGGTTTCCTTTGTCCCTTTTAGTTTCAACTCTTAGCCCCAGGTACTGGTATTGGGGTATTATTTGTCCTTCTCTGAAATCTGGTTGATGCTAAGATAGTTCTTTTCCCAGTCTTTCTTTGCTACAGTGAGTGAGTCACTGACAGGTGCCTGGAAAGAATCATTTACAGTATAGCCCATGGGGGATGTTACCTCCTTCTAGGTGTTCAGCATAAAAATCCCCCCTCTTGGGGCGCCAGGGTGGCCCAGTCGGTTAAGCATCTGTCTTCGGCTCAGGTCATGATCCCAGGGTCCTGGGATCAAATCCCACATTGGGCTCCTTGCTCAGCAGGAGCCTGCTTCTCCCTCTGCCTGCCGCTCCCCCTCCTTGTGATATCTCTCTCTCTCACTCTCTCTCCCTGACAAATAAGCAAAAAATAAATAAATGAAAAATAAATGAAAAATTTTAAAAAATAAATAGTAAAATCTTAAAAAAAAATCCCCACTCTTCAGCTTCCCCTTCAGCTCCAGGTCTCACCTTTTCATCCCCACACCCAGACTCTCCCAATAGCCCTGGTGAAATTCATGACACACCAAAGAGATAAAAGTGAAGAGAGGCAGCATTGCAGAGGAGGTGGGGAGGGGACAGGTAGAATCCTGATTTTCTCCCTTTCCTCCATTTCTTGAGAACACTCCAATGTCCCTACCTCTAGAAGCAGATAAATCCTCTGCTTCCCTAAACATCATGAACCCTCAGAGGAAGCTGAGCCTTAGCTCCTTTCTTCCATCAGAAGAGTCAGCCTCGAGGCTCAAGAGCCCAAGATGGGAGATAGGTGGGCTTTTCTCTAACTGGGACTTTTTCTTTTACCGCACATTTTAAGTAACCTTCAAGCACATTCACATGCTGATGGTATTTTATCTTTGCACTGGACTAGAAATTCCAGGACTTATGTCTTCACTGGGACCAACAGACACTGAGCTTGGGGAAATGTGACCAGGACTCAAAAGCCAAACATGTCAGCCTCTCCTAAATATACTTCCTTTCTTTCACTCCTGGATTGACCAGGTTTCTACTGGCATTACAGAAAACTGCCCTGGGTGGCTCAGTTGGTTAAGCGACTGCCTTCAGCTCAGGTCATGATCCTGGAGTCCCGGGATCGAGCCCCACATCGGGCTCCCTGCTCAGCAGGGAGTCTGCTTCTCCCTCTGACCCTCCTCCCTCTCATGCTGTCTCTCATTCTCTCTCTCTCAAATAAATAAAAAATCTTAAAAAACTAATAAAAAAATAAAATTCTTAAAAAAAAAAAAAAACTGCCCAGGGACCCAGATCCTGCAGGGGATGCTTTAGAGTGAAGAGAAGGAATCTGGTACTCCATCTTCTCCTCACCCCTGCACCTAACAGTATAGGTTTGTCAACCTGTTGAAAATACTTTTTGCTACCACTTAACTCAGACAACACTGTGGCAACCAACAAAACAAATCCCATTCTCCCTTTTCTCCAATAATTAAGTCTAGGAGTCCAGCTGCCTGCTTAACAAAGAAGTACAGAAAGTCTTCAGATGCCCTGACTCACAAGATAACTGACTGCTGCTGAGATGCACAGGACTCCATAAGATAGCTTTGGCTACCTGCTGAGTTCTAGCTCAGACCCTGCACTGATCATCTTTGCTCTGTCCCCAACCAGGCTAACTGGGATTCAAAACACCAGCTCGGGGCACTTGGGTGGCTCAGTCGTTAAGCGTCTGCCTTCGGCTCAGGTCATGATCCCGGGGTCCTGGGATCGAGCCCCGCATCGGGCTCCCTGCTCTGCAGGAAGCCTGCTTCTCCCTCTCCCACTCCCCCTGCTTGTGTTCCCTCTCTCGCTGTGTCTCTGTCAAATAAATAAATAAAATCTTTAAAAACAAAAACAAAAACAAAGGGGCGCCTGAGTGGCTCAGTTGGTTAAGCGTCTGCCTTCGGCTCAGGTCATGATCCCAGGGTCCTGGGATCGAGCCCCGTATCGGGCTCCCTGCTCAGTGGGAAGCCTGCTTCTCCCTCTCCCACTCCCCCTGCTTGTGTTCCCTCTCTCGCTATCTCTCTCTCTGTCGAATAAATAAATAAAATCTTTAAAAAAAAAAACCAACAAAAAACAAACCACTGGCTCTGTGCCCTCTCCTATGAATCTCATAGACCTTTAGTGCGTGTGGGCCTTTAAATAATAAAGCTTAACACTGTACTTAAGGGGCTGGTCTGCTTAAATCATAAATGTGCACACTAGTTGTTTGCCAGTAATTAAGATGCTACTTGTACACATTTAATCACCATTTTCACAAACACTGTCTTAACTAAAAATTTCTATCAACAGGAAGTCCTAGAATTATAGTGTATGAGCCCCAAAGATTTGGAGAATATCACACACCCTTCTTGGGTGCCTGAGAATGTGGTCTTAATCATGGCCAGGCTGCATGCACATTTAGGTCAGGCCCTGTCTGCGCATCTTTATATGCTCAGTGCTTAGCAGAGATCCAGACACACAGTTGGTCCTTGATAAGTATTTGTTGAATTTGAATAAATCCTATAAAAAGCTCACACGGAGACATCAGCTTGTCACACCTCTTATCACTTCTGCTCCAAAAAGCTCCTTACTAGTAGACCTTAGTAGACCCAGGTCTAGCAGCAGGGGGGCACACAAGAGAGAAGGAATGGCACAAACTCCGAAAGAGGGTTGGATTCAGACCAGGCCTCAAAGCCTGAAGTGACTTCCCCTCCCCATGTTGATAATGGGATTCATACGGTGCAGGGTGGGAGAGTGAGCAGAGACAGTGGATTTCAGGGCCTTACAACCCAGTGAATTAACCCCTAAGAGAACTCTTCCTTCCCCAAGAGGGAAAAGAAAGGAGAAGAGGAGAGAGGCCTCCCACAGCTGGTGGCTAAAACAGCCGCTCTCACCTCAGTCCATTCGGGGAAGGGGCTACAAAGCAGACAATCTTTATTCACAACTGGGGCAGCAGAGGGGAGGTACCCCCAGGTCAGTCCAAAAGCAGAGACGCTGGGTGGAGCAAATGGAGCAGGGTAGGGACTCAGCACTCGTCCTCTCCCAGTAGGGCATAAGGGTTTCGGGCAGCCAGGCTGGACCCTGGAGCTGAAGTTGGGGTGTCCTCATCCCCTTCCCCCTCCTCATCCGCATCCCGGTCCTCCTCTCCCTCCTCCTCACAGGAGCTGCTCAGCTCTTCTTCTTCCTCCTCCTCCTCGTCACCTGCTGGCCCCACCCTGCCCTGCAAAACCACCAGCTCTGTGGTCTCCGGATGGGACTCCCAGGTGCCTGGGGAACCAAAACAAGAAAGGAAAGTTTTAAGCAAGGAACTAAAGCCAAAGAAAGGTGGGGAAGACGCAAAGACTAAGAGTAACAATTGGTTTTGCAGCCGCCAGCATTCGCCCGTTCATTCATTCAGACTCCCAGGTGCTGGGCACTGAACAGCAGCTCCGCCTACATGAGCTCTCCACCGCCGCCTGACCAGGGGACAACTACCACCCTGCCTTTGCAGATCAGGAAACTGTCTCAAAGACGCTTAAGGAACACAGAGCTGGCCGACAGGTACAGAATCCAGGCCTGACCCTCGTTCTGTGTGGCCACAAAGCCCACACCCTTCTGCCTACAGTATAGCACAAGAACACTGGCTGTCTGACCTTTCTGTTCACTGTAGCCCGGGGGATGAAAACACAGGCTGAGGCGGCCGTCCAGTGCCAGCCGTAGGAGGCTATTGGCTGCTCTGTACACATCGTTCCGCGCTGCCTTAGCTGTCTTATAACCACGCTTCTCTGCCCAGGCTGGAGAGAGAGAAGACAATAGTGGGGAGGGAAGCCATTAACTGGGCCCAGTCGCCACCACCCCATTCCCATAACACAGCTCTTCCAGTTTTCTCCAGAACATCCCAGGCCACTGATCTTGCAGGCCCCACGACAGAAATCCAGGCATGAGTAGCCAGGTGCTTCACCAATGGCAGAACCTCTGAGGAGAGGTGAGGAGACAGGCAGGGTTCAGGGTAAGGGGAGGGGAAACCAGGAACATGAAGCCCACCTTCACAGATGTCCCAGGCACACCAGGGGTGTTCCGCTGAGGGATCCTTGGCCTCTGGGTGGCGCAGGCGGAGCAGGACCTGCACAGGGATTCGGGAGGCCAGGTAGCCCACGGCAGTGTATGGCTCCTGGATTTGGGCAATGGGGTAGATCCCTGCCAGAACCTGAGGGGAAACAAAACGCTCAGTCTGTTCCTGACCTCCTGCCTCTTCTCCCTCCCTGCCCCCTCTGCCCTCATACCTGTAACTGCCTGGGCAGAAGGGATGGGAATATGAGGCCAGGGCAGTCACAGAGCTTCACAGAGGGGGTGAGAAAGTAGGTCTGAAAATATCTGGTGTGGCCGGGAGTTCTGGAGACACTCACAACCTTCCTGCCCACCAGCCCGTTGATCAGAGAGGACTTGCCCACATTGGGGAAACCTAAGGCAGGCAAGAAAAATTAACATTGGACAGTGCCCTACTCTGCGACAGGCAGGATGCAGTACTGTAGCCATAGATAAAAAGGGAAGTAAGGCACAGAAATTAAGGAAGCAGTATAACCCTGCATATTTCAAATCAGACTCTGGGCCGCCAGGGCTGAATCCTGGCGTCTCCACTTATCAGTTTTGTAACCTCAAAGCAATTCACTTCATTTTCTGAGCCTCTGTTTCCTCATTTTACAAGTGCAGATACCTTCAAGCTCAAAGTGGTCAGGATTAAATACGACTGTGCGGTTCAGTGCCTACAGTACACTAAATGCCCAATACAAGTGAGACATGCAGCTCATAATCATCGGAACTTCTCCAGGGAGAAGACTGGAAACCCTTGAGGCTCACTGCCACTCTCTTCAGGACCACCTCCATCACTCTGGGTGACTTTGGTATCTGCACAGGTGGCCTGTTTAGCACCCTGGCCTCTCAGTGCCAGCATCTATCTTCCAAAGGTCATTTCCAACTACCCACTGCCATGGTCATACCCTGGATCTGGTCAATTCACACCTCCAAAATCTCAACTGCAAGCACCACTCTCTGCCCTGATATCCTATCATTCCAGCTCACTTATTCTGTTCCTCAGTTCCAATAAATCTTCACTATTCCATACAGGACTCATGTCCTCACTTCCCTTCTTACCCAACTGAGATACCATGACCCAGCTCTACAGCCAGCCCCTTTCACAGACCATGAACTCCCAAGTCCTGCCCCTCTCCTCCATCTTACTTATTCCCATGGCTCCCATCTCCCAATGCTCTGACACTCTGGCTTGTCCCATAATCACCAAGCTCGCTCCCACATCAAGATCTTTTCATTTACTGATCCCTTGGCCTGGAAGGCCCTTTTCCCCTATCTCCAAATGGCTACTTCCTCTCAACATCCCGGGTTCTTCTCAGAGGAGGCTTTCCATGAGAACCCTCCTCTCTAGGTCACTCTCTACTCCCTTTCATTGCCCCTAAATAATATGATTTCAAATCATGAATCAATTCACTTCCAAAGCAATAAGCTCTGTGATAGTAGGGACTTTCCTGCCACTTTCATGGCAGCTTAATGTGCTCCTGGAACACCCCCTGGCACTTAGTAAATATTTGCCGATAACTAGAAGTAAATCTAAGCTCAGGACTGCCTGTGCCACAGAAAATGCTCTCCCTTACATAACTCTGAACACAGAGAAGTTACTGCAGACGCTTGAAAGAGTGGACACCCCACCTCCCACCCTTGCCAGGGAGAAGCAGGAGAAAAGGACTGGAAAGGGTGCCATCTGTCAGCAGTCAGGTAGGTTGTTGCCAGGACAAAAAGAAGACTAAAGTCAGGAGCGTTTCCAAGGAGCCCAACTAACTACTCTACTCTCCTTAATTTGATTCCCCTATCACCTCAGATGCCACAACTTTGCCCAAATCGCTTCTTACCTCTCCCACCAACAAAGGAAAGAGGCCCTGGGCCCTAATCATACATTCCTTTCTTCCCCACCAAGAGCAGAGACAAGGCTCTTAATTCAGGGAAGATTCTCCTTGATGATAGACTTAAAGAGACAAATCTCAGAAAGATACTAATGCTAACTAAGCTTCTGCTAAGACTTAGTGATTTCTCTACTACAAATTGATGAATACCATGGAACAGTTAAGATATATGTCATTTAGAACAACGCCTGGTACCTGGTAAGCACCATGTAAATATTAAATTTTAACAATTGTGATTATTACTATTAACACTATTTGTCAGTCATGATTAGGTTATCCGTATGCTATTCTCTTCATTCCTCACATCTGTTCTTCTAATTGGGTGTCAGCATCCTCATTCTAAAAATCAAAATAACTAAGATTCAGAGTGAGTAAATAACTTGCTCAAAATCAGTACAGAGCTAAGAAAAGCCTGAATTTAACTCAAGGGTGCCAGGATCTTTCCACTATTGCCGACACTTTCCTTTTCTGAAACTCTGTACTTCAGAGGAGGCCGCCATGCATGGGCCACCACTTCCTTACCCACACAGCCGATGGTCACCACCCCATCTTTGTAGCGCTCCCGGGTTGGGCCGGTTGGCTCCATCGCTGAGTCAGTCTGCTGCTCCACCAGGACTGCAGGTCCATCCTCCTCTTCCTCCTCCTCCCCAGAGCCATTTCCCCAGGTGGCCCCTGCCACATCTCGGGCAATCTTCTCCCGCCAGCTGCTCAAATCCACTGTCAGGGAAGGAGAAGATGAGGAAGGTTCTCCCCAGGGCCACCACAGATGACCGCACAGACTATGCACTGCACAGCTGATCTAACTGGCACCCTCTGCAGTTGGAGAGTGCCAACCTACATGACAGATTCTCCCTAGCCTTCACTTGACCCCACCCAGAAATCATGTGAATTTTTGAGTTTCAGAAAAATACTGGGAAGACTGAAGGCAACAGACCACTGGGGCTCCTGCCTACCTGCTGCCTTTGTTGCCACCAAGTCAGTTTGCTCCCTCTTCTATCCCTCCCCCTGGCTGCTCACCTACATCCATAATAGAAAGGACTAACTTCAGGGAAGGTAAGCAAAATGACTCCAGGCCTTGGGTCACCCCCAAATCCTTCCACAGCTCCCCTCTAAGAGTATATACCTTTCCCTGCAGTGATGGCTTCACAGGCTCTCAGCAACTGCTCTGGCCCCAGGGCCCGAGTCCAACCTCTCCCCCGCCTCCGACTCTTCTTCAAAACTGAGATCAGAGGGCACAAGTGTTAGTGCATGGGCTTATGCACCCCATCTCACCCACCACCCTTAGGCCCAAGATCAGGTACTCCTTTGTCAACGAGGCTCTCTGTTCTCCCTGTTGTCCCCTGCCACCCCACCTCTCCCATGCTGCCTTCTTCATTGCCCACTCACCGCTACTAGGGTCCTCTGGGGTGCGGGGGTCCCGAGGGAAAGAGGTAAAAAGGACTATGTGGAGCTGGGGATAGTGTTGGTGAAAATAATGCTTCCAGGCAACCACGAGAGCCGGTGGGGCTAGATCCACCTTGTTCAGGACCAAGATCAAGGCCAACCCAAGTTCTCCAGTCACGTACTCGTAAAGTGCTGGTGGGAAATTCACAACCTGGGACAGGGTTGGTGAGAGGAGGGAGCAATCAGAGGTCAACCCAGAGTTCTCTGCCTCCAGCTCCCCACTCACCAGGCACCACTCAGAGACAAGACTCTGGTGGTAGCAGATTCTGGGACAAAAGAGTAAATCAGCAAAACTGAACTAGAAAAATAAAGTAGCAGTAAGCAATACCTGTGCATCTGTCTCTGGGGGACTTCTTACAGGTCCTGATTAGGGATAGAAATGAGCCAAAAACAGGACAAGGAAACAGTGATACCTAGCACACTGGCGTAAAGGTTGGGGTCAGGCATGGGGGTGGGGGTTGGGATAAAACTTAATACCTGTTTTTGTGTGCACACAACGATCTGCATGTATATGCATGCACGTATACTCATGCACATGTCTGCAGGCTTGTGATGAGCATGTGTGAGTGCGTGTGAGCACACACACATGTCTGTATGTGCACGAGGGCATGTATACGTGCCGTTAAGGACTTCCAACCTAAATGTCCCCAGAGACCTCTTTCTCCCACTAGAGGACAGCAATGGAGTGGCAGAGCCAGGTTAACACAAGGGTTGTCCAGCAGCCAAGTTTAGAGCCTTAACCACTATCCTAGCCTTCCATGTAAGGCTGAGTTCTGTAGTGACTGATGTGGTGGGGCGGGGGAAGCCCCCAACTGCCTTCACAGAATCCCGCGGAGCACCACACTAGAACTTTCTATTGGTTTAGCTATGGTGGAATGAAAACGGGATACGTAGTTCTTTATCGAAGTAAAGAAGAGAGTCTGTTAACCAGAGCAGGAGTGACAAGCTGTGACACTGATGAATAAAGGACTGAGTTCCTCACTGCAGACATCACTATGAGGTAGAGAAGACTAGAAAAGAAAGATACCTCTCCATCTCCCAACTCCTGCCTCTGCCCTTTACCCCACAAGAATCTTCCTCCCCCATCCCCCTTGTCACCCTCACCCCCAGTACTCACTGGATGTCGGGTATCAGTGATAAGCAGAATAATGTCAGACATCTCCAACACACGCCACAGCTGCCTCCATGTCTGAAAAGACAAGATCAGTGGAAGAGTACCTAAGTCCAGAATTCCTCTCCTGACTGACCCCAGACCAATTGGACCAAGGGTCACTATGCCCAACTCCTGTCCCCACTCCATTCTCACCTCCAGATTATGTTCAAAGTAGCTGAGTTTCTCAGAGGTGTAAGCCCCATGAATCTTCCCAAGATACTCCTGGAAGCTCCGTTCCTCCTGGCTCATTAGCTGCTCTTTGGACATCTCATAGCTCCAAGGAGGACGTCGGGGAAAGTCCAGGACTGGGAAGTTAAGAAAAACTCCAAGTAAGTCTGAGAATAGTTTCAGGGCTCAAGAGTGGATCCCAGACCTCTCACCCCTCACAGTCAGCTTTTCCTCCTCCAACCTCCTTCCCCCAGCCCATTGCCTCTCCCAAACATCCAGGTGTTGAGCTCTCACCTGAGCCAGGCTGATAGACTTCCCGGATGTCCAGCTCCAGCAGCTCAGCACCGCCCGGCTGTAGCACTTGCTCGCGGGCTGCCCTCTTTCTTCTTTCCACCTCCTCGCGGCTATCTCGCTCAAAATGCAGCCGGTATCTAATGGGACAGGGACCGCAGCATTTCTTGCAATCCCGTGGCCACAAACTCCCCTCCGTAGAGCTTTCTCTCCAGAGTTGTTCAAGTCTCCTCTCAGTCGACTCTCCCTCCAGTACCTCTCCCGCAACACTCGGCCTTCCCCTAAACCTCGCCCTTTTAAAAGCCAAGAACTTTCTCCAGCCCCTCCGGTAGGGAGGATTGTGGCCCGCTCCGGTGAGCCAGCTGCCTGCGGATACTCGGCATCCCAGTCCCTCCTCCTCCACCAGCAGCAGCCAGCTTTTCCCCCCAACACTCTCACTTCCGGGTAGGCGGGGATGCCCCGGCCAGCGCCCCCTGCCTGCTCTCACCGATTTGGGTCATAGCTTCGAGGACCCAGCCCCTGGGAAGGCTGCTGGTTGAGCCTGCGGATTTGATGGGTCACAGATTCCCCGTCCGAGGTGTCGGTCTGCTCCTCCCGCCGCTCCCGGCTCCCGCTGCGGCTGTTGGAACTGGATCGCAGCCCATCTTGAAGCCCTGCGGGGAGGAGGCGGTGACGCCAATATGGGACGGCTCTAAGGGGCCGTAAGACCCCCGCCCCGGTCTGTGTGGCTTCCCCTCACACCACCCCACTTCTTTTGAGGCCGGATCCTTCCACCATCCTGCCCAAGACCCTACCGGATGTGCGTGGGGGGGGGGGGGAGTCATTCCTCCTCCAGGGACCTGCGGGGATGGCGCCCCGTTCGAGCTGGAGGGATTCCCCTCCCCCAATTCTCCATCCTTTCCCACCCCTTCCAGGGAGACTGGGGTGAGAGAATCCCGATCGTCGGCACGCGGCCAACACCCACTCCCACGCCCCGCAGGGATGCGGCGGGCACACCCCTCCTTCCAGAGGTGCGGGAGCCCGAGCCCCGCCCCCTCCCCTCGCTACCGCACTGACCTCGCTTCCGCTCCCGCTTGTCCTGCAACTGCTTCTTCTTTTGCTTCACGCTGAAGGGCTTCTTTCTCGGCATGGCCTGGACCAGTCACCTGGCCCACCCTCCGCCGAGCTCCCGCCGCCTCAACTGACTCCCCCCCACCCCCCCGGGCAACCCCCGCCGCAAAGGCCTGGGACCCTAGAGGGGGCGGGGCTATGAGGTGACGTCAGCGGGCGGGCCTGGCCGATTTGCCCCCCCGTTGCCTGGGTGAAGGCGAAGGAAATACGGCCACTTCCTTCTGGGAGCGAGGCAAGACGAGGATGCGGGGTGGGCTACCCGCACGTGAGAGTCAGTGGCACGGAGAGGGCGCAGCAGCTGCGAGGAAGGAGGCGCGCGTGGGAGGATCAAGCTAACTTCGTCACGGACGCTACCAACTCGCGTTCGGAGGAGGGGGGAACGTGTGTCACCATTACCTTGCGCGCTGGGGGGGAAGCTACCACTCACCTGGAGGGGGCGGTGGAGCGGAGGGCGGGTCCTACCACCTGGGAGAAAGAGGAGCGTGGATGCGCTGAACCTACTCTACCACCCCCACCCCGGGCTTGACCTTAATGGAAAGACGGGACTGCGCGTCCCGGGAATGAAGTCCAGTTGCTCGTCTACGCTGGGGGCGGGGTCAGACGTCTCGAGGGGCGGGTAGCGGTCTGAAGAGTCCTGGGACCCAAATTCCTTGTGGGAGCGATAAGGAGCAGGTTTACAGATCATAAAGGCAAGCGCAGGCGAGGAAGGAGACCCAGGTGGGACAAGGATTTTTGGAGAGAGGTCAGAGGGCATGAAGTTGTGACTGCAGCCGTTACCATAGTAACCGGGAACCGGATGTGGCGATCTTAAGGGGCGACAGCTCTCTCAGGTCTTCTGGCCCGAGAGCCTATCGACTCTATGGCACACAATGAGGAGCCGGTTGTGGGTTTTTTTTCAGCGAGGGGATAAGAGAGGAATTCTTCAAAGCATTTATAGGAACGCAACAAAAAGAAGGCTTGAAACTGCCTCTGTGCCTGGCAGAGACCGAGGGAGGCGTTTTATGAGAGAATGAGCCGCACAAAAGCTCCTCGGAGCCTTCCGGAAGTGAAATGGCGGGAGCCTCAGCCTCTCCATCCACCCCCCGGAAGCGGAAATAGAATCCCAGCGTGCCCCTTCCTCACTGCCCTCCAAATCCCGCTGCAGCCATTGCCGCAACCACGATGCCGAAACGAAAGAAGCAGAATCAGCAGCAGCCGCCGCCACCGCAGCAGCCCCCGCTGCCAGAGCGGGAAGAGACTGGAGACGAGGAGGATGGGAGTCCCATCGGTGAGGAGCTCGGGAGGGGTGTGCACATGCCTGTCAGCTGGCCGAGGCGAGGGGTTAAGGTCTGAAAAGGTGCGGGGGAGGGGGCTCTAACGGAAGGAGGAAGGGCGCAAGCGCTGGGGCGGGGATAGGAGGCTGTCCGGTGTGGAACCCTGAGCGAGTTCTCTTCCTTGACCCCTCAACTTCGATCCCGCCTCTAACCTTTCTGAAGAAGGCAGGGGAGGAGAGGATAAAGAGCTCGTGTGCGCAGTCGCAGAACGGCAAGGGAGAGGGGGCCCTAGAGAGGTTGCAGATTGCGATGACTAGGATAACAATTTGTTACCAGACTTGCACAGGGAAGGTAGAAGTGCTGCCTTCCCTAAACTACTCTGGGGCGGGGGGGATCGTTCTGATTGGCCAGCAGTTAAAGAGAAGGATTGGATTACTTCTGGAATCACCTGGGATGTTTTGGGTAGCAACTATGTAAGGGAAAGAGAAAGATACCCTTCCCGCATTATCTTTTTTTTTTTTTTTCAAACTAGAAACGCTTTTTTGAGGAAAGGGCAGGGAGATTTGCCTGAGAACTTGTAACACTGCTGAGAATGTATCTGGCTTTACTGATTGAATTAAGAAATGAGTAGTAAAAAAACATAAGAGGATCATCGGTACGTTAGTTTATTCTGATGACTATACTTTCATATCTACTCTTAGGACCACCCAGTCTTCTGGGCCCTCCCCCCATGGCCAATGGAAAGCCTGGTGACCCCAAGTCAGGTGAGGATGAGGGGGCTCTGATTCTTTGATTAGGTCCTGGAGAAGGGAGCAACGGAAGGACTAAAACCCAGGAGGACTTAAAACCAAAAGATCAGGGATTCTGTACAGAAATGAATGGAGAGATGTTATATATTCACAGATTGGAAAGCTCAATGTTATACAAATGTCACTTATTCCCAAATTGATCTATAGATTCAATGCATTTCCAGTTACAATCCCTATAATGGAAATAAGCATTCTGTGTTATTACATGGAAATGCAAAGGATCAGGCTGAGAGACTGCAAATACAGTCTTGAAGTAGGAGGACTTACCCTGAATATCACTATTTACTGTAGACCTATATTAGTTATGGTGTGGTATTGGCACAACAACAGACCTAAAAGTCAATAGCCCGGTACAAAAAGTCCAGTAACAGGCCTGCACATACGTAGACACCTCATTTATGATGAAGATGGAGCTGAAATAGTGGTCATTTCAGTAAATGATGCTGGATTAATTGGATATTCATGGGGGGGGAATGAATTCTGACCTCCTATTCATATTGTATGTAAACATCAACTCCAAGTGAACGGTAGATCTAAGTGTTAAAGGTAAAGAAAAATATTTTCATGGTCTTGGAGGAGATAGGAGTTCCTAAACAGACCAGAAACATTATAAAGATTGATAAACTGAACTGCATTAAACTTTTATTAATCAAATGGCACCATTAAGAAATTAATAGGAAGTCATAGAGTAGAAAATATTGGCAATAAGTAGAACCGATAAAGAGCTTGTATCTAGGATATACACAGGACTCTTTTAGACAACCTGTTAGAAAAATGGGCAAAATATCAGAACTCTCTCAAAAACAGATCTAAATGACCAAGAACATGTGAACAAGAACTCAGTATCATTAGTTGTTAAATAATCACAAGACGAAAACATAACACTTAAGACCCTTGTGCATGTTGGTGAGATTGTAAAATGGTGCAATTCTATGGAAAACACTACGGAGTTTCCTCAAAAAAAATTAGAAATAGAACTACCACGTGATCCAGCATTCCCACTTCTGGGTATATGTCCAAAAGAATGGAAAGCAGGATCTTGAAGAGATACTTGCACACTCATATTCATAACAGCACTATTCATAATAGCCAAGAGCTGGAAGCAACCCAGATGTTCATTGACAGATGAATAAACAAAATACATATATATATATACACATACGTATTCATACAACGGAATATTACACAGCCCCCAAAAGGAACGGAATCTTGTCACATGCTACAGCATGGACGAACCTTCAAGCCATCTTGCTAAATGAAACAAGCCAATCAAAAAAAGACAAATGTATAATTCCACTTATGAGGTATTTAAAGTAGTCAAATTCATAGAAGCAAAGTAGAATGGTGGTTACTAGGAGCTGGGTGGAGGGGGAGAAGGAGAGTTGTTTAGTAGCTATAGAGTTTCAGTTTTGCAAGATGGAAAAGTTCTAAAGATCTGTTTCACAACAATGAGAATTTACTTCACACTACTAAAACATGCACTTAAAAATAGTTAAGATGGCAAATCTTTGGCACCTGGCTGGCTCAGTCGGTAGAGCATGCCACTCTTGATCTCAGGGTTGTGAGGTCGAGCCCCACGTTGGGCATAAAGTTTGCTTTAAAAAAAAAAAAAAGCAAATTTTACGTTACATTACATGTACAAATTTAACGTTACATGCTCCACAATTTAAAAGAAAAAAAACCTCTCCAGAATGGCAAAAATGAAAAAAATCGACAATACTAAGTGTTGTCAAGGCTATGGAACAATTGCCGGTGGGAGTGTAAATTGGTACAGCCACTTTAAAAAAGAAAGTTTGACTTCATTAAACTTTAGCATACATATACCCTAGGACCCAACAATACCTCTACTACGTTTATACTCAACAGAAATGCATACATATGTGTAACAAAGACATGTATAAAAATGTTCATAGCAGCATTTTTCGTTATAGCCCCAAACTGGAATCCACCCACATGTCCACCATCAGTAGAATGGATAAATAAGTTGTTGTGTGTGCATGCAATGGGATACTACACTGCAATGAAAATGAACGAACTCCTGCTACAGGCAACCTGGATGAATCTCACAAACACGATGTTGAGCGAAAGGAGCCAGACAGAAAAGAATGCAGACTGTATGATTCCATTTATGCGAAGTTCAAAAACAGGCAAAAACTAACCTATGGTGCTAGAAGTCAGGATAGTGGTTACCTTTGGGGAGGAGGGTGGAATAGTGGGGCAGGAGGGGCACAAAGGGGGGGAGGAATTGCGAGTACTAAGAAGGCTCTATCCCTTCACCTGGGTGGTAAAAACACAGGTGTGTTTACTTTGATGGTAATTGAGTTGTACACTTAAAACTGGTGTATTTTTCTGTATGTATATTGTACTTCAATAAAAAGTAAACAAACAAAAACACAGGGCTTCCTTATCCGGATTAAGCTGGCCACTGATCACCTTTCCATGTCTTTCTTTCTCTCTCCTTCTCTCCAGCTCTTCACAGAGGTCCTCCAGGATCAAGGGGACCAATGATTCCACCACTGCTGAGTCTCCCACCTCCTCCCCGGGGCAGAGGCCCAATTCGGGGAGGCCTAGGCCCCAGGTGTGGCCCATATGGTCGTGGTTGGTGGGGGGCCAATACTGAACCTCCTTTTCCTGGACCAGGCCATGGGGGTCCTTCCAGGGGAGGCTTTCACAAAGAGCAGAGAAATCCTCGAAGGCTCAAAAGTTGGTCTCTTATCAAAAATACCTGCCCGCCCAAGGATGGCCCCCAAGTTATGGAAGGTGAGGTCCATTTTTTAATGCCTATACACATTTAATACCCATCACTCCCAGAATGCCTGTGACTCTACCATTCTAAAATGTCTGGAAATGGCAGGGAGTAGAAAATCTGACTGCCCTCTCTATCTCTGCTTTTTGTTACATTTGTTTCCTTTCTTATATTTTAAACTTACCAATTTTCACTTGTTTACAGACAAATCCAATCGCCCTGTCTGCCGACACTTTGCCAAAAAGGGCCACTGTCGATACGAGGACCTCTGTGCCTTCTACCACCCAGGCGTCAATGGACCTCCTCTGTGAGACTGTGCCTTCCCATCGAGGCTGGAAGGAGCCCTCTGACCCAGCGGCCATGTATTTCCCTGTGGCCCTGTGATGGCTACTGTGAGGCTGTTCCACCCACCACCCTCAGTCAGTGACACCCACCCCCATCCGCCACCTCCCCAATTTGGGGTCCAGAGCTGTGTTTCATCACTGGTGCCCAGTGTGTGGGCTTTCTTCTGATCCAGCCTCCAGAGACTCGCCTTCAGGACCCCATCTTTGCTCCCTTCAACTGCCTCCTGGATCCTCTTCCCCCTCGCCAACTGACTGCTGAACAGGAAACCTCTTTGGTGCTGTTTCTTGTGCATCTGTCCACCCAGCCCCCGGTACTGCCCTCGATTCCTGAGAGCCCTGGAGCAGTTTCCTACCATTCCCTTCTTCTAGCTGCTTGTTTTAAGTCCTTTTTATGTGACAGCCCCTACCCCCGAAGTTGCCAGTTGCTCTGTGAAACTCACCAGGTTGACCTGGGGTCAAGTATGGATGACGGGTGCAGAGTTACTCCCTGAAAGGCCACTCTCCCTGCTTTTGGATTTTGTAGTTTCTACGTCAGTAGCATGATCCCCACCGCTCTGGTCTGTGATCACTGTGCTTTGTGAAACTGTGCATCCCCTCGTACGTAGCCTTTCTCAGTGTCCGTGGCATCTTTGTGACTTCCCAACACTAGAGTAAGTTTTTCTGCCAAAATGAGTGAGGCTCTTGGTGCCCTCTAGACTTTCCGCACCTCCCAACATGGGAGAATTGTGAAACTTTCCACAAGACTGCCTCCCTGGTCTCCCCATTCTCCTGGTGTCGGTTTTTCTGGGTTTGACACAAGCCCATGAGATGTCCTCTGAAGCCTCTGACGGGCTACCCTATTTCCTCTCCAGCCCACTTAGTTAGAGTACGTCATTGTGAGGCCACCAGCCCTTTCGTCTGAATTCTGTGAATCTCCACCCGGCCTACCTTTGGGTGGAACCTGGACAGTACTGTCGCCCTCATCTAACCTTCTTCCCTACATCCCTGGCACTGGTTGTTTTCTGTGAAAACGGCAGTGAACAGGTTCGGTTTTGAACTGGCCCTGAGGAAATGGGTCAGGAGTTGTGTGGGCAAGACGGAAGGATGAGAGCCGTTGGAGAACTGAGAATGAATTTTTTTTCTTTTTAACATTTTTTTATATTAGTAATAAATGCAGTGGAAACAAGCATTTTCTTCAATCCCTGTGTTCCAGTCATCTCTGGAGGTGCAGATAAGGCTGTTCTTGTTGTAGTCACTTTATTCTTCCATTTGTTCATACACAGTGGTGATGGAGAAAGGAAAAGCTTGAGTTTCAGTCTGAAGGAACCGGCGAGGTCCCATTAACCTGTAAGCATCAAACACACCAGGCTGCATTACGTTCAAGAGTAAGGTTTTAGAGGAGAAAGGAAAGGCCAAGTATCCATGGAGTAATTTTTTAATATTCTACCCATGTTTGTAGGTTTGATGTTTTTGGAGTTGTAATGGCTAAAACGGTCTTTCAACAAATATTTGTAGATTTGAATGTGGCCCTGACAATATATTAGACACTAGAAATAACAGAACTAAAACCAATGAATTTAAATCTACAGGGGAGACACGTTTATCAAAAAATCATGAATATGTGTAAGGTCACACCTGTCAAAAGTGAGACATAATGAAAAGGGAGTCGGTAATAAAGGGAGACTAGGAAGGTGACATCTGAGACGAGCTCTGACGGACAAGCAGGAGGCCTGAGGTGGAAGAGTAAAGTCCAAGCTAAGGTGTTTGCTAAGAAATGGGGAGAGTAGGAGATGAGGCAGAAGGAAGAAGAGCGAAACCACTCAGGGCCTTGCAGAACAAAGATTTGGGTCTTTTTCTTAATACCAAAGCCTTTGAAGGGTCTTAGGCAGGTTGATATGGATTAGATCCGTTTTTCAACAAGATTGACTCAATGTATGGAGCTGACCAGGCTTGGAAGTGCCTTCAAAGGTAACTTCAGTAGTCCAGGTGAGTTATAGTATAGACTTGGGTAGTGGAACAGGAGAAAAGTAGATATTTGAAAATAAGAGATCAAAATGAAAGTATTTCAGGTTTATCAGGGTAGTTCTGGCTTGCATAACTAACATTTAAAAAGAAAGGGAGAAAACAATGCTAGGAATTTGAAATTACTGAGTTTGAGCTGCCTTTTAAGATCTCTGATAGAGAAAATAGGTGGGTATACAGGTTTGGTATTCATATTAAAACTAGTGATATAAATGTCTTCTGCATATCTGAGTGTTTTACAGTATAGGTGGTAGTTAAACCATGAGCATGGAAACATTGATTAAGTACCTACTATGACCCAGTTTATCAGCTTTTAAGTTCAGTTGTAACAGAAACCAAAGGTAGTCTTAAAGCAAAATAGAAGTTTATTTCATACAGTTCAAGAGGTAGACAGCCCAAGGTATCAGGCCACTACCTCAGGTATTCAGAACCCCTCCCCCCAGGTTTCAGCTCCACAATTACTGGGGTCAGATCCTCCTATTCATGGTTTGGGAAGTGAAGATAGCTTATCCATGTTCCAATTCTCAGTATGCACCAGGAAGGGCAGAGGACACCAGCTGTCTTGGAGGAAATTTCCTTAAAGCTAATACAGCTCTTCAACTTTATGCCACTGACCATAATAACTAGTCTTCCTGGCTGCCACTGAAGCTTGGATAAGTGATCTTTATTCAAGCAGCTATGTGCTAAGCAAAATACTGGACTTTCAGGATGAACATCCTCTATTAGCCCCTCTGCTAAAATTTCGGGATGCGGTAGAGAGTAAGACTAAAAGTGTCAATGCCCTCCAGCCAAAGACCACCAGGAACACACCCATAGTCAAGCAACTGGATATATTAACTCCGCAGAGGTTATCTCACTAGAAGAGGTTAGGAATGACAGGACTAGGGTTTGTGCTAGGTGATTTGGGGGGAAGGTTCAGGGAAGCGAAATTGTTCTGGGTTGGGTGCTATCAGGAAGTGAGGGCAATATAATCTCATATAGAAGGAGGGAGAAATGAAACATGGCTAAAAGTGTAGCTGGTCAAAAAAAGCCGTCATTTTAGTGGAGAGGGGGCTGTTTAATATTTATGGTGTTTGCAGAGTGACCTTGTCTTTGTGCTTAGAGAAGATTATTAACTTTGTCATACTTCATGACAGTCACAGTAGCCTTGGCTGACATTGGTGTTCTGTGAGGTTATGTTCAACCTGAGCACCATGGCCAAGCTGTTAGAATCAGGCCAATTCCCAGTTGTCAGGGGCTGTTCTTCTTAAAAGTGAACACATGAATAATTACAGGTTGTGATTAATGATATTAAGGAAATAAATGAGGTACCGTATAGAGAATAATGGTTGGGGGCTACTTAAGATGTGGTGGTTGGGTAGAACTCTCTGAGGAATCCGTTGCTGAAGTCACCTGAGAGGAGAATGTCAAGTGGGAAGAAGAGAGGGCCCAGGACAGCCCGGAGGAGGGCTGACATTTGGTGGCCAAGTAAGAATGAGGATGAAACCGACAAGGAGATGGAGGAGGGTTGGCCAGAGGGGGTTGGGGAGATATCTCAGAGTGTAGTGTCTTCTCTTTGCTTAATAAATATATTTTTTGAATAAATGAAGTAGACATGGCTTGCTGATGAGGGGGAATGAAGAAAGAGAATGACCTTTCAGTTTGGGCCCAAGTAACTAAATGAAAGGTGGTGTGATTTCTTGATGGGAAACCTGGAAGAGACACAGGGTTAAGGAGTAAAAACAAGAGCTCAGTTTTATACATATTAATTTGAGATATTTATTAGAGATCTCAGAGAGGATGTCCAATAAGCAGTTGGATTTGTGAGCCTGGAGCTCAGGGCAGAAGTTGGGGTCAAGAAGAGAAATTTGGGGGGCGCCTGGGTGGCTCAGTCGTTAAGCGTCTGCCTTCGGCTCAGGTCATGATCCCAGGGTCCTGGGATTGAGCCCCACATCGGGCTCCCTGCTCAGCGGGAAGCCTGCTTCTCCCTCTCCCACTCCCCCTGCTTGTGTTTCCTCTTTCACTATCTCTCTCTCTGTCAAATAAATAAATAAAATCTTTAAAAAAAAAAATTGGGGGATCTTCATCAGTTATGGATGGTATTTAAAGTCATGAGACAGGGCACCTGGGTGGCTTAGTCGTTAAGCGTCTGCCTTCGGCTCAGGTCATGATCCTGGGGTCCTGGGGTCCTGGGATCAAGCCCCGCATGGGTCTTCCCTGCTCCGCAGGAAGCCTGCTTCTCCCTCTCACACTCCCCCTGCTTGTGTTCCGTCTCTCGCTGTGTCTCTCTCTGTCAAATAAATAAAATCTTTAAAAAAAAAAAAAAGTCGGGGCACCTGGGTGGCTCAGACGTTAAGCATCTGCCTTCGGCTCAGGTCATGATCCCAGGGTCCTGGGATCGAGCCCTGCATCGGGCTCCCTGCTCCGCGGGAAGCCTGCTTCTCCCTCTCCCACTCCCCCTGCTTGGGTTCCCTCTCTCGCTGTATCTCTCTCTGTCAAATAAATAAATAAAATCTTGAAAAAAAAATAAAAAATAAAGTCATGAGACATAAGTGGTAAGTCTAGATAGAGAATGTCAAAGAATGTGCCTCAAAACATTTAGACCTAAGGAGAAGCCAGGAAAGGAGGGAAAAGGAGCAGCCCTGAAATGGAAGGGAAACCTACAGAGAGCAGGATCCCTGAAAAAAAACCAAGGAAGTGGGAGTGATCATGTATGTGTGTCAAATGCTGCTGGGAGAGTAAGATAAAGACAGAGAATTGGCCCTCTATCTGTTGATCTTGGCAAGAATGGACTCATAATGGTATAGAGACAAGAGCATGGTTATAATGGTTTAAGGGGAGAACGGGAGCTGAAAGAGCTATGGGAGCATCTTGCTCCCACGTCTATTAAGTGGTACAGTTAGAAGCAAACCCAAATCTTGACTGTGGTGGTGGTTTAATGGTTGTATATATGTCAAAACTTTGATCCAAGTGTACATTTTGCAGTTTATTCCCTGACAATTTATTGTATGTGCAGTTTATTGTGTATCAATTATACCTCAGAAAAACTGTTAGCCCCACCACTACCACCAAAAATGAACCCAAGCTTCACCACTGTTAGGCGACAGTTCATCGTTTACGACTCTACACTTGATGGCTTTGCAACATATCTCAACACCAGGCCTCTTCCTAAGTAGATGGACTGCGTCTTTCTGCTCCTACCACTTAAAAAACAAAAACAAAGGAAAAAAGGATGCCTCTGCTCCTCCGCACTAGTCCGAAATTACTACGTTCAGTACTTAGTCATGCAGCGTCGTGGAGTCACCGGCTCAGGATTCCCGGACAGCCGTAAGTGCTTTGTTGACGTTGTGGGACTAAGCGGACGCCGGCTCCGCCCCGTCCCCGCAGGCACGCCTCCGAGATGACGGCGCCGCGCGCACGTGCACCGCCGAAGGACAGGGCCGGCGGTGGAGAGCCCGCCCCCTTCGGGACCCCACGCTGCCGGAAGCGGAAATAGCGCCCGGCGTCTCCAGAGTAGCTGCAACTGCCACCGCGATGCCGAAGGGACCCAAGCAGCAGCCGCCGGAACCCGAATGGATCGGGGACGGAGAGAGTACGAGCCCCACAGGTGAGGCTGATAGGCAGGGAACCAACGAGGGAGAAAAGGGGAGAAGAGAGTACGCGTGTTTTGGGAAGGGGTCACGGGGTGTGTGACAGACCGGGCCGTGAGGAAGGCCACTGCGCATGCGTGTAATGGGGCTGGAAAGTGTTTACCCAGGCCGGAGGGAGTTGGGTGGGAGCGAAAGAAAAAGTGCTGGGCTGTCGCGAACGAGTTTCAGTGGGACTGGGCAAGAGACAAGGAAAAGCATATGGTGCTTTGGGAGAGATGGGGAGAAATCAGAAAGTCCCCTTTCTCTTTTGGACATCTTCCCCACCATACTGTATTCCACACTCCACAGGAATCTGTCAGCAGTGCCTCATACCCCTCCCACTGCGCGCTCATGCACGCACGCAGACATGCCGCGCCACCCACCCATACCCGCTCGGGGGCGAGAGGATGACTTCCTCTTGAGCTCTTGCATAATACACATCAGGTTCATCTGGAGCAGGAGTGTAGTGTAGCTAGCTACTGGGTGTTGGAATGAGAGTTAAGGTTTACTTAAAAGTAGCGAATGTTTGTTGAGCAGCTGCTTTTAATCACGATATATACTGTGCTTGGGGGCCGGGGAGAAAAAAATAGGAAGACATACTCCCAAATTTGAAGGCACTCCAAGGGGAGAGAAAATGGATACAAATAATTACTAGGTACACAGTGACTAATTTTACAAGCATTCATTGGGTGCCTCTTGTATACCTGGTACTGTGTAGAGAACTGGGAACGTAGAGATTAAAAAATAAGACTTGCCCCAAAGGGGCACCCAGTTTAATGGGGGGGACAGCATTAATCAGAAAGTAGTTGACGGAGTGATGAATGTGCTTGAGAATGCTATGAGACTAGAGCAGAGAGGAAAAGCATCTATTCAGACAAATAGGGTAGGAATGTCCGCAAATCCTCTCAGGAATATGTGGTAGCTGAGTTGATTCTGGAAGGATCAGTGTGTGTTAGCCAGGGGAGGAGCATTCCAAGCAGAGGAAGAAGTCTGTGCAAAGGTAAAGACAGGTGAGCCTGGCTGGTTCCCAGTATTGAGTGACTAATGTGATGGGGTTGGAAAGATGTGCAGGAGACAAATAATGGAAGACTTCATACACTATTCCAAAGACTTTAATCCTGAAGACATTAAGGAGGACTCATTAAAGTGCTTAAGGAATGATCTGATCAGCTCATCCCAACAACACTGAGCAGTGGAGAATGGCTTGAATTGGTCAAGATTGGAGGCAGGATGACCATGGAAGAGGCTCTGGCGATGATTTAGGTGAGAAGTAGTAAGAGTAAGCCAAGGCAGTGAAGACTAAAGAGTTACTGAGGAAATAGCATTGAGCAGGTCTGAGAACTGACTGAAGGAAGAAAGAAGAAGAAGGACACTCAAGTAACTCAGTGGGTAGTAGACTATTGCTTGAAATCAGGAATGGGCTGTAGGATTGGGAGTGGGAAGAGGTAAGGTCAACTTTTGAATGCCAAGTTGGGGATTTCTGGGAAACTTCTAAAGCAGATGGCAAGAAGAGAGATCTTAGGCTGGAAGTAAAGATACAGGTGTGTTGTTGAAACGTTGGATGCAGAGAAGTCTGCTAGGGAGAGTATGCAGATTGAAGCCAAAAGAGGACAGAAGACAGGAACCCGAAAGAACCTCAACAATTAAAGGAAGTAAGGGAAGGAGGCAGAAGAGATGAGACTGAAAAAGGTGAGGCGTCAGAGAAACTAGAGGCAGACCAGAAGCAACAAGATCCCTGAAATTAAGTAAAGACAGGAGGGAAGTAAAAGGTTGACGAGGTGGTAGCATGGAATGTTGCAGAGAAGTATTGCAAAATCAGGACTAAAAATACACTTTTTGGGTTGAGCACCTAAGGGGACAGTGGCAACTTTGGCAAATCGGATTTGAAGTATGTTCGGCAAGGAGTGGGAAATGAAGCAGAGCTGGTGTGGACTGTACTTTGGAGACTTCGTGAAGACAAGGGTAGCAAACAGTAATTGGGTGAGATGTTAAGGTTAAGGGAAGTGTTCTGTTAGGCTTTAGAGTTAGGAGCAGCTTAAGTGTGTACTGAAGGGGAGGAGCTGTTTGTTAGAGGAGGAGAGATGGAAGATATAGCATTGCTTAAGCCATACTTAGCTTTTTCCTGGACCAAAGTGAGGTTTAAAATTCAAAAGAGATTTAAAGGAAGGAGAGTTGATGTGGTTGTGTTAGTCCTTGGGGAGAAATTAGTACCTGGGACGAGTCACTCCTCAGCGTTGTCAAGGTGAGCTGATCATGCCATTCCTTCTTCTGTATGGCAGTGGGTCCTTTGTCTTAAGGTCTTTAGGATTGGGGCGTCTGGTGCAGTCGGTTAAGCGTCAGACTCTTGGTTTTGGCTCAGGTCGTGATCTCTGGGTCATGATATCGAGCCCCGAGTCAGAAGTAAGGCTCCGTGCTCAGTGCGGAGTCCGCTTAAGACTCTTTTTCCTCGGGGCGCCTGGCTGGCTCAGTCGGTTAAGCGTCTACCTTCAGCTCAGGTCATGATCTCAGGGTCCTGGGATCAAGTCCTGTGTCAGGCTCCTTGCTCAGCGGGGAGCCTGCTTCTCCCTCTGCCTGCTGCCCCCGTGCTTGTGCACGTGCCCGCGCACTCTCTCTCTCAAATAAAATCTTAAAAAAAAAACAAACTCTTTCTCCCTCTCTCTCTGCCCCTCCCCCTACACTCTCTTTCTCTAAAATAAATAGAATCTTTAAAGCAACAACAACAAAAATGTCTTTAGGATTAAACTCTTTGGAATAGCATATAAAACCTTTCATTATTTCTTCTGCACATCTTTTCAACTCATGATGTGGGGATCAAATTTTGAAATATGTTCTGGATGGAAGACACAGATTAAGCAAAGACAGACTACGTATGCCTGGGAAGGAGAGGTCAATGTCCAGAACATAGGTGTGGGTAGGGAAACATATAGCAGAAAAGATAGGATAGGACCCTTTTAGTTTGCAAAGCCTTAAATTATAGGGATTGTCCTTTGATAACTCCAGTTTTAGGCAGAGTAGATGTTCAGTAAAATGTTCCTGAATAATGGATTACTGTGGACTATGTGGAATTTTAGCCTAAAAATACTTAATGTGGGGGATGTCTGGCTGTCTCAGTTGGCAGAGAATGTGACTCTTGATCTCAGGATCAGGAGTTCAAGCCCTATGTTGGGCATGGAGTCTACCTTAAAAAAAAAAAGAGAGAGAGATGGGTCGTCTGGGTGGCTCAGTCGTTAAGCGTCTGCCTTCGGCTCAGGTCATGGTCCCAGGGTCCTGGGATCGAGTCCCGCATCGGGCTCCCTGCTCGGCAGGAAGCCTGCTTCTCGCTCTCCCACTCCCCCTGCTTGTGTTTCCTCTCTCGCTGTGTCTCTCTCTGTCAAATAAAAAAAAAAAATCTTTAAAAAAAAAAAACAAAAACTTAATATGGTAGGTAGTAGATAGCCTTTCTTTCCTTCCTTCTTTCCTTCTTTCTTTCTTTCTTTCTTTCTTTCTTTCTTTCTTTCTTTCTTTCTTTCTTTCTTTTCTTTCTTTCTTTCTTTCCTTCCTTCCTTCCTTCTTTCTCTCTCTCTCTCTCTCTCTCTTTCTTTCTTTCTTTTTAGCTAAATGGTTACAGGAGTGCTCCTGGATAGAACTGGATACCAGTGGATGGATGGGATTGTTTGGAGGGGAATATGATGGTGGGTAGGCCTGGACAGGAAGAGAAGTTTTCAGGCTCCTGGTTGCATCCCTGTCTGATGGGGGCAGGGAGAGAGGAAGTTAGGCAGAGTAGTAGAGGGAGTTGCCTTCAGGGAAACAGGGTTGGATAGAACGCGGGGGCTGGAATTTGTTCAGTCAGGTTTTATATAGGACATCCCACTTTCGACCATGGGAACCCAAGCCAGACAGTCTGTCAGGTTGTTCTCTGGGATGAAAGACTGATGTACAAACAGTTAAATAAAACGCAGTGTGATTTGTGCTAGAATGTGATGTGAGCAGAGAAGGTGGGGCATAGACCCAGATACTCGTTTACTTACCAGAGAGCTCTGTTTACATGATCCTGTGCTTTTCACAAATGAATTTATAATATTTTTTAAAAATACGGGAAACTGAATTTATAATATTTTTGTCCTACTTTTCCCCTCATGGGCGGCAGGGGTGGGGAGAGGGGACCTTCCCTTCCAGTATATTCTGAGTTAATAAATGGTACCACTAGTGCAACTAATTTTGCCAAGCTAAAAATATAGGAGTCATTGGGGCACCTGGCTGGCTCAGTCGGTGGAGTGTAGGACTCTTGATCTCGGGGTTGTGGGCTTGAGCCCCATGGTGGGTATAGAGATTACTTAAAAATAAATAAAATAATAAAATAAAATAAATAAAATCTTTAAAAAACAAAAAACATAGGAGTCATCTCTGAATATTGTGACTGCTTACTTCCCACCTCTGTCTTTACCGTATGAATTCTACTTCTCCCTTCCACTGCCACCAAGGCACCATTGTCTTTTGTGGGACAGTGCAGATGCCTAGGGAATGATAGAAAATAGTAAAATAGGGTGGAGCCACTGAGAGCTTTGCAGGGAAGGTCATGCTGCTTTGGAATTTGTAGATAAGCATTCACAATGTCTGCTTAACCTTCTAGACAAAGTGGTGAAGAAGGGGAAGAAGGACAAAAAGACCAAAAAAACGGTGAGGAAATGAGGGTTGTGGGTGAGAAACGACCACGGGTGTTTCCAATCAAAATATGGCCATGTGGGACACCTGAGTGGCTCAGTTGGTTAAGCATCTGCCTTCAGCTCAGGTCATGATCTCAGGGTCCTGGGATCGAGTCCTGCATCGGGCTCCCTGCTCAGCAGCGAGTCTGCTTCTCCCTCTCCCTTTGTGATCTGCCTCACTTTTGCTCTCTCAAATAAATAAAATCTTAAAAAAAAAAAAAAAAAAAAGAATATGGCCATGTGAAGGAGGTGGGGGGTTCAAGGGAGGAGGAAAGATCTTGTCAAGAGAGGAAGGAAGGTGAGAGTGGACTGGACGGTCAGTGGGCCTGTGTGTGGCAGAGAAGGGCTTGGTTGGTCTCAGAGACACATTTACCTGTATCTTAATTCCTTTGCAGTTCTTTGAGGAGCTAGCTGTAGAAGACAAACAGGCTGGGGAAGAAGAGAAAGTGCTCAAGGAGAAGGAGCAACAGCAACAGCAGGTTCAAGTGTCAGGGGGTCCATCCACCAGCCCCTGCCTAGCCCACATTGGTTCCCTGAGCTCATGGGGAACTCTCTCGGGCAGAGATGCAGCAGGGGACTGGGCTTCATTGTCTTACTCTGTTTTCCTTTCAGCAGCAAAAAAAGAAACGAGACACCCGAAAAGGCCGGCGAAAGAAGGATGTGGATGATGATGGAGAAGAGAAAGAGCTCATGGAGCGTCTTAAGAAGCTCTCTGTGCCAGCCAGTGATGAGGAGGATGAGGGTAAATAAATGACCTGAGGGGAAATGGGTTCCCAGAATCCCTGAATCATGAATAGTAAAGTGCCTCATTCTTTGATCTTTGAGTTGGATTAGACTGAAGAACCAGACATTATAATCATTTCCTACCTCATCGTCTCCCCTTATCATTTCAGTCCCTGCCCCCATACCCCGAGGAGGGAAGAAAACTAAGGTAAGCCATATGTGTTGTAAACAGGGACCCCAAGGGGGCAACCTTGACCATCCCACTGACTTCTCCGGCCCTTTCATTCTCTAGGCTGGTAATGTTTTTGCAGCCCTGATTCAGGATCAGAGTGAGGGTGAGGAGGAAGAAGAAAAACATCCTCCTAAGCCTGCCAAGCTGGAGAAGAATCGGATCAATAAGGTGAAAGTGGCAGCTCTGCTGGTCACTCCCACCCCACGTAGCGCCTTCTGGCTGTGGTGTGGTAATTGCTTTGCTTTTTTCCCTGCGTTTATTTATTTAAATTTTTATTTTTTTTAAGATTTATTTTTAAGTAATCTCTACACCCAAGTGGGGCTTGAACTCACAACCCTGAGATCAAGAGTCAGATGCTCCACTGACTGAGCCAGCCAGGCCCCCCTTTTCCTGCTTTTAAACCAGTTCTTGTAGGGGCGTCTGGGTGGTTCAGTTGGGTAAGCATCCAACTCTTGATCTCAGCTCAGGTCTTGGTCTCAGGGTCGTGGGTTCAAGCCCCGCGAGTTCAAGCCCTGCTTTGGGCTCCATACTGGGCATGAACCCTGCTAATTAATTCATTCATTCATTCGTACATACATACAAACTAACAAGTTCTTCTAGGTCTGTCTTCCTGACACTATCACATTAGCTTTTTAATGTCTATTCTCATCACTCAGAAGTCTGCAATGATTCTGTGGCCTTCAGACTCAAGATCTGAAACAAAGGACCTCAAGTCTTTGCTCTTCCACTTGGACCCTTCTGCAGGGTTACTTGGGATTCTTCCATGTGTGTGTTTTAGATCAGCCTGTTCATACCTTAGCATTCATTTCTATGTCTTTTGAAGCATTTTTTGGAGGTTTTTGTTTGTTTGTTTTAAGTAATTTTTATATCCAATTACATCCAAAACCCCGAAGTCAAGAGTCACATGCTCTACCAACTGAGCCAGCCAGACACCCTGAAGCCTTTCTTTGTTCTTTATGCTGTGTCTTCCCTTTTCCTTCGAATGCCTTTTCCAAGCTCAACATCCATTATCTCCTCTCAAAATTTGCCCTCTCGAAGCCCTCCAGTGCTAGTGCCACCCCACCCACATTGTTTGTTTTCCTGATTTCACGGTCCCTTAGCTTTGCTAACATCATCTAATTAGCTCTTCACTGTTTCATCTCAAGCCGGAAGCTAGGGTTTTCCTAGATCTCGTTTTGTCTTCAGCAGCACTTGGTATAGTTAATTCCCAGTTCTAGATTCCTTAGAAATGCTTAGTAAAGGGGCGCCTGGGTGGCTCAGTCAGTTAAGCGGCTGCCTTTGGCTCAGGTCATGATCCCAGGGTCCTGGGATCGAGCCCCGCGTCGGGCTCCCTGCTCAGCGGGGAGCCTGCTTCTCCCTCTCCCTCTGCCTGCCTCTCTGCCTACTTGTGTTCTCTCTGTCTGTCAAATAAATAAATAAAATCTTAAAGAAAAAAAAATGCTTAGTAAACAACAAGGTAGTAAATTAATTTTCTGTCTGTGTGTGTTCTCCAGGCTGTATCTGAGGAACAACAGCCTGGGCTGAAGGGCAGAAAGGGAAAGGAAGAGAAGTCAAAGGGGAAGGCCAAGGTGAGGGAGTATTGGCAGGAGGAGGGTCCCCTGCTGGCCCTCAGGAATTAGAACATTTCATCAGACCTGCTGTCTTCCCTGTTAGCCTCACAATAAATTTGCTGCTCTGGACAATGAAGAGGAGGAGGATGAAGAAGAAGAAATAACAAAAGAAAAGGAGCCACCCAGACAAGGGAAGGAGAAGGCCAAGAAAGCAGAGCAGGTGTGTATTTTGGTGTTGGGAAAAGATGGGCTGAGGGACTAGCACTCTGTGGCCCTTGTTTTGGGGAGGGGAGGAGAATCTGGGGGTGTTTTTACTACTACAGAAGTTGACAAGCATCTGTAAAGGGCTACATAGTAAACATTACTGGCTTTGTGGACCCCGTACCATCTCTGATGCATATTCTTTTTTTTTAAAACGACTCTTTGAAAATGTAAAGCCATTCTTAGCTTGTGGGCCATATAAAAATAGGCATCAGGTAAGCTTTGGCCCATGCCCCATTCAGCTCTTGATTCAGAGAGGAAAGGACCCTGGTGTTAGCTTCAGATGATCTGGGTTCTGGCTCTGCCATTCACCAGCTGTGTGACCTTTGCACCTCAGGGGGCTCAGTTGTCTGTGTGATCTAGTGATTTCTGAGGTCCCTGCACCTCTAGCGCTTTCTGATTCTGGATTCACGTAGATCACTCAGTGCTGTATGTTAGGGTTCCTGGACCTTTTCTTTGCATGTTAGCATGTAAGCCACAGAAATTCATTTGATACATGAAGAAAGGAACCTGTTTCATTTATTCCCCTCCCTCCCAGTGGTATGGGTAGTTAAATTTGTAGGTATGTAGAATTGTTAATATTTTATACATGCATGTTCATACCATTTGTCTCATATAATTCCTGGTGGCAGAAGTGGCTGAAGGACTCGAGGGATGTGTGTATGAGAGCGAGAGCACCCAGCAAGATATTTCAGGACTCGGGGTGGAGAAGGAACAAGCTGTGGGACTGGGTGAATGACATGAAATCTGAGTTCTAGAAGGAGTCTCTTGTTTTTTTATCACCCCCTGGTTCTCACAGGGTTCAGAGGAAGAAGAAGAGGAAGAAGAGGAAGGGGAGTCTAAGGCTGATGATCCTTATGCTCACCTTAGCAAAAAGGAGAAGAAAAAGCTAAAGAAACAGGTAAGACCTTGGTCGAAGTTAGGAGCATTTGGTTTTTTTTAATATTTCAGTGGGGGTGGGTAGTGCACCTGGCTGGCTCAGTCGTTAGACCATGCGACTCTTGATCTTGGGGTTGTAACTTCAAGCCCCGCCTTGGGCATAGAGATTACTTAAAATCTTTAAAAACATATGTTTTCAAATAGGGGATATCTGAATTGGGAGGGCAAGAAAAGAGAGCTTCGGGGGTTACTGCAAGAAAAACAGTTGGAGTAAGGAAAGAAGTGTATCCTGTTAGCTTTTTTTTTTGGTGGCTGATGACATGTGGCTGTGTTGTGATGGATAACTGGCAGACAGTGGCCTCATAAGTGATTTTCCTTCCTTCTCAGATGGAGTACGAGCGCCAGGTGGCTTCATTAAAAGCAGCCAATGCTGCTGAAAATGATTTCTCCGTGTCCCAAGCAGAGATGTCCTCCCGCCAAGCCATGTTAGAAAATGCATCTGACATTAAGGTAAGGTCTGAGGGGGCTCCCGCCCAACCATTTTGCTCAGGGAAGCGCCACCTATCCCTGAGAGGCCATGGCAGCCGAGGAAGTAAGGTATGAGTGGCTTAGTCCACTGGAAGAAAGCTTGGAGGCGTGTTCCATACCTTGAGTTCTGCCACCTTCAGCGAGAAAATAAGAAAACCAACAGAAGTAGAGGGGTCCACCCTTGGGGGCGAAGTAGGGTGGGATGGGCTAGACTGGCTTAGAATCTGGGAGACTGCTGTCCAAAGCAGTGGACAGGAAGGAGACCAGTGTGGTGAGGCGAGGGCCGTGCTGGAGCTGTCTGTCAGAGGCTTCTCAGCAGGGAGAAAGTTGCAGCTGCCATGTGAGAGGGGGGCTCTCATATACTTATTCCTTCCCTCTGCCACTGTTTCCCTGATGACTACAGCTGGAAAAGTTCAGTATCTCGGCCCATGGCAAGGAGTTATTTGTCAACGCAGACCTGTACATCGTAGCCGGCCGCCGCTACGGGCTAGTGGGGCCCAATGGGTGAGGAGAGGGGCTGGAGCTGTAAAGGGGAAGGGGCTGGAAGGAAAATAAGAAATTTTTCAGGGGTGGCTTGGTCCCAGTAGTTCTCATTCCCCAGCAAGGGCAAGACCACTCTCCTCAAGCATATCGCCAACCGGGCCTTGAGCATCCCTCCCAACATCGACGTGCTGCTGTGTGAGCAGGGTGAGGCCAGTGGTGGGACAGGGGCTTGGGGAGGGGAAGCGGGTCTGAGGGGTGGGCAGTTGGGGGAGAAGAGTCAACCAAGAATAGAAGAAATTGCGGTTATGGAGGGGCAAGGGTTCTGGGGGAGATTGGGGACAGGGAGATGGATGCTAAGGAGAGGAGAGACTAGAGAATATTTTATTTGGAACAAGTACAAAGTGTTGGGCAAGGTCAGGCAAACCAGAAATAGAGCTGAAGGAAAGAAGGAATGGGAGTCTTGGCTCTCTGGGTGACCTGTCTGTTTTCCCCTTACCCCCCAGAGGTGGTAGCAGATGAGACGCCAGCCGTGCAGGCTGTTCTTCGAGCCGACACCAAGCGACTGAAGCTGCTGGAAGAGGAGCGACGGCTCCAGGGGCAGCTGGAGCAGGGAGACGACACAGCTGCTGAGAGGCTAGAGAAGGTAGAGGAGATGGCGCAGGGGACATGGGCTAAGTCTTGGGGGTTTCTGGAACCTTCAGACATGTGTCCTCTTCTCCCTCCTCCAGGTGTATGAGGAATTGCGGGCGACCGGGGCAGCAGCTGCAGAGGCCAAAGCCCGGCGGATCCTGGCTGGTCTGGGCTTCGACCCTGAAATGCAGAATCGGCCCACACAGAAGTTCTCGGGGGGTTGGCGCATGCGTGTCTCCCTGGCCAGGTGGGCCACCCACATCACCACCCTTCCCCTTCCAGCCTCCATCTGCTGGGGGGCTTTCCCTTCTTCCCGTTCTAAGGCCAGGAGGGAGTTTTAAGGCTTTCTATTTCCTTTCATATCGTCTGCATTGTCAGACTCAAGATCTTTCCTCCCTACCTGGTAGTACATTTTCAATTACATCTCCTGCACAGGAGCTTCTTTGAGGAGAGATGGGGAAGGAGTGTTCTGTGGGGTTTTCTGAGCAAAGACCTTCCTACCCCGATCCTACATTCTGCCACCCCACCCTCTAGGGCGCTGTTCATGGAGCCCACACTGCTGATGTTGGATGAGCCCACTAACCACCTGGACCTCAATGCTGTCATCTGGCTCAATAAGTGCGTCACCCTCGATTACAGTCTTTGTATCATTGGTTCCCGTTCTGTCCTTGTCTCCTCTAGCTGTTCACACTCTGTCCTTACAGTTTAGCACTTCCTCTTTTCCTCCCTTTTTTCGTTGTCTGTCTACTTCCCCTGACTTAACCCTAACCTGACCATTGTGACATGTCCACACTCTTTTCCAAAACCCAGCTACCTCCAGGGCTGGCGGAAGACATTGCTCATCGTCTCCCATGACCAGGGCTTCCTGGATGATGTCTGCACCGATATTATCCATCTTGATGCCCAGCGGCTCCATTACTATCGGGGCAATTACAGTAAGTAGGATCATTTGTAGGAGGAGGAAAGAGATGAGGCCTCAAGAAAAGGCCTCAGAGGAAGGCTGCATAGGGATGTAGTGATAAGCTAAGTCTTCAGAGTCTAGGCAGTGATGCCCACCTCTGTCCTTACTGGTCCCGGTTGTCTCTCTGTTCGGGAGAAAGACAATGGTTGATGCTCATCCTTCTTTTCTGCCTAGTGACCTTCAAGAAGATGTATCAGCAGAAGCAGAAAGAACTGCTGAAGCAGTATGAGAAGCAGGAGAAAAAGCTGAAGGAGCTAAAGGCAGGTGGCAAGTCCACCAAGCAGGCGGTGAGCACCTGGGGATCTTCCTGGCCTGGGGGGCTCTTCTCTCAGTACGGAGAAAGGGGGGCCTCTGGGACACCACCCTTCATTTCAGGGACTGCTGTGAAGGGTGTGGATTTCTCCTTTTCCCCTTCCTTTCCAGGAAAAGCAAACAAAGGAAGCCCTGACTCGAAAGCAGCAGAAATGCCGGAGGAAAAACCAGGATGAGGAATCACAAGAGGCTCCGGAGCTCCTGAAGCGCCCCAAGGACTACACTGTGCGCTTCACTTTCCCTAACCCCCCGCCGCTCAGCCCTCCTGTGCTGGGTCTGCACGGTGAGCGGCTGCAGAGTCCAGCAGCACAGGGCGCAAGCATGTGCACCCCACGTCCTCCACCCAGCATGGGATCCATTTCTCTTCTCCAAGGCCAGGACAGGACCTTCAGGGGGACCCTGAACAGAAAGTGAATCACTTCTTTTCCTGGTTCTCAGGTGTGACGTTTGGTTATGAGGGGCAGAAACCACTCTTCAAGAATCTGGATTTTGGCATTGACATGGACTCAAGGAGTGAGTTGGTGTCGAGTGCTTGGGGATGGGGAGCTGGACTGCAGGGACAGTTTCTGGGGACCTCTTTAACTACCTGTCTTCCTCCTTGCAGTCTGCATCGTGGGCCCTAACGGCGTGGGGAAGAGCACCCTGCTCCTGCTGCTGACGGGCAAGCTGACACCAGTAAGTCCTGGAGCCAGGACAGGAGAGCGGGACAAGTGTGAAAAGGCACTGTTCACTAGATGCTAGAAGCAGGGAGCCCCCTTCTGTGCTGGAGATTTTAATACGGAACTCATCATCGAGGACTCATTGTCCTGCGAGGTGCTATAGAGGAGAACACTGTAGATCAGCGTCGGGGGGGAGAGCCAGGAGAAGAGGGGCTGGACTGGGGGTACCCCTCCCCCACGTGTGTTTTGGTTATACGAGAAATGCAAGTCCATTATAGAATGCTTAGAAATTGCATTAAGTCAGAGAAAACTCTGGAGATCACTGGTATTAATTTTGATGGATTGCTTTTTCTTTTTTCTCTGCAAATGTGCATATAATTTTTTTTTAACAAAAATGGGCTCTCAGATGAATTGTTTTACAGCTAGTTCTTTCAGGTAATGTACATTAAGCATTTTTCCATGCCAGTAGTTATCTGTGTCTTTTGTGGGTCTACTATGATTTATTTGATGTCAGTCACTTTGATCATTTCTGTTTTTTCACTGAAGGTCAGTTGTATAGTAAATATTCTTACCGTATGTGTTCATGAACGTAGTGTTTTTTTTAGGATATCCTCCTTAGAATTGCTTTTAGGACTTTTACAACACACTGCCATACTGTGCTTTAGATTGGTTGTAGCCCTCTTTACTCCCTCCAGGAAAGTGTTGAGAAGGGCCCTTTTCTTCACACACCACAGGGTGTTTTTAGATCCTCTCACAAACTGTCTCTTAACCCCTATCTGAGGCTGAAAAAGATGCCATTGGTGGGTCTTCCTGGGTGGGAAGGGGGTGTTCTTTGGTTGTGGTCAGTCCCCTCCTGGTTCTGAATCTGTGCTTTTTGTCTCCCCTCTTTATTCTCCTTTCACTCCCCTTTGGCTCTGTACTCTTCTCCTTTCCCGGGTGTGCCGTTGTCACATTAGGGAGAACATCCGGGTTCCCTTTCCTGCATGGACTACCGATTCTGGTATCTGTCTCCCCTTCAGAAAAGTTGGGATATGGAGCGGCAGCACCTCTCCCCTTTTCCTTATCTTCCCACATACTTTTTCCTTGCAGACTCGTGGAGAAATGAGAAAGAACCACCGGCTGGTAAGTTGGCTTTGGAAATTAAGGACTAAAGAGTCTGAGAGAGGAAGTATGATTTTCACAGACCACCTCCCTCTCTTGGGCAGAAAATTGGCTTCTTCAACCAGCAGTATGCAGAGCAGCTGCGCATGGAGGAGACACCCACTGAGTATCTGCAGCGGGGCTTCAACCTGCCCTACCAGGATGCCCGGAAGTGCCTGGGCCGCTTTGGCCTTGAGAGTCACGCCCACACCATCCAGATCTGCAAACTCTCTGGTACCACTGTAGGGGGCTAGGGAAGGTGTCCTCCTCCTTAATTTTCACACTTCCAGACTGTACTTCGAGTCAGAAGAGAAGAGGGGCTACGACTTGGGGAATCTCTGCATACACACGTTCAGCTTATCTTCAGAAACATAAGGCAGTGAAGTGTGATGGCCCTCCTCTTTCCTTTGCTACAGGTGGGCAGAAAGCCCGAGTTGTGTTTGCTGAGCTGGCTTGTCGGGAGCCTGATGTCCTCATCTTGGTGAGTGAGGTGGACTGCGGGGGGTGCTAAATGTGACAGTAATGAAAGGAATTGTAATGCTTGGTCACGGAATGTCTCCTCCGTAGGACGAACCCACCAATAACTTGGACATCGAGTCTATTGATGCCCTCGGGGAAGCCATCAATGAATACAAGGGCGGTAAGTTGGCTCTGGGTGCACCCTCTTCCTTTCCTTGGGGACCAGGCTGTAGTGTCCCTTCGCCAGAGCTCCCTTCTTTCAGGTTCTGATTCCCCTCTGCCGCCTGCCTCCCTGCCCTCCATTCTCTCATCTTTTTTCAAAGCTGTGATTGTCGTCAGCCACGATGCCCGACTCATCACAGAAACCAACTGCCAGCTGTGGGTGGTGGAGGAGCAGAGTGTTAGCCAGATCGATGGTGACTTCGAGGACTATAAACGGGAAGTGTTGGAGGCCCTGGGCGAAGTCATGGTCAACAGACCCCGAGAGTGAGTTTTCCTTCTGGAAGTCTCCTGAACGACAAGCTTGCGTGGCCTACAAGTCCCCTGTTGTCTCCCTTTCTCCGCTTGGACACCTTCCTCTGGTCTGCAGCTGACCCAGCAGCTACTTAGGCACAGGAAGGCGGAGCATGATCTTGATGTGACCAGGGTACCACTTTGATCGGTTCCTTTTCTCTGAAAGACCAGTCTTGTTTCAGTTTTCTTCAGATAACTAAGCTGGCCTTATCGTTGACGTCCCTCCGTATACAGAGGTGACCTTCATTGTGTAGGCTCCATCCAGCCAAGCTTAAGTGGCCAGTTGTCTCGAGACGCTTTTATCATTAAGAACCCTGCCTCTGGTCCACCTGAAAGCTTCAGGCCCAGCTGGTCTCCTGGTCTTTGAGTGGTGCTGCTCGTTTCTGGTGGATTTAACGTTGACTTACCGACACAAACAGCCGTTGCAGTGCAGTGCTGGAGGCAGGTTCTGAGGCCTGTGCTATTACTCAGCCCAGGGTTTGGTGCCTGCAGTCACTTGTCTAGTTGGGGACTTGGGGGCAGGAAAGAATTGCCACTCAACTTGAATCTCCCTTTACAAGGGGAAGAAATAAAGGAGTTGTTGCCGCTTAGCTGTTTGGAGATTTCGTGGGAATTGGGACTGTTCTCCGTTTTTATTTGCTTTTTGTCTGTTTGCTAGCAGCATTCGGTATCCACTCTTCCCCACTAATACCGATGGCTCTAACTTGCAGTCTTGATGCATTTTAGATGGTGCTTGCTGTTTGAGGGGCCTCCCTCCCTTCCTCCAACCCTTCAGGCAGGAAGGAAAAGGTTCATCCCTTCCATCTGGGACTCTTGGGCCTCTCACTGTCCAAGCTCTGCCCTGTGGCAGAGTACCGGTCCTCTCAAAAGTTTCTGAGTCAACCATCGTGTACAGCACTGTGGGGTATACAAAAAGGAAAAGACAAGGTCTACATCCATCAATAGTCTAGCTACAGAAGACTTAGAAAATGAGACTTGAGCGTAAAGGTGATTTAGTTAGTTGCCAGATGTGTGGTACTCTAGATTCTCTTAAGTTGCCATATGCTCATAGAACGGAAAGATTATCCAGAACTTGATTATTTGACTGACAGGATCACTTCAGGGTGGGCCTTTTAAAAAAGAAGAGGAATTTAAATAATGAGAGAATAGGGAGCTATTTTTGGAATCTGGGAAAAGAGCAGACCGAAGGCCTGGAAAGAAGAAAAAACTATTTTGGGAGTTAATGAGAAAGCATGGCTGGTGTGGCCATTTTTCTTGCTAGAGTTAGTTTGGAGAGGTAGCTTTGGAAAATAACCAGTGACGAGTGGTTGGTGAGTTTAGGTGAGTTTAGGTGGTGGTGTGGCTGTTAGAAGCATGTGAAGTGGAGCCCATGACTTGTTGCAAGTGAGGTAACTAATGCTTAGGTGGGCTATGGGAGGGATGGGAGGAAAGGACAGGAGAGAGGTGTGGGAATTGGGGAGAATTCTAGAAGAGAATGATCTGATGTGTCCAGCTCCAGAGGGAATATGAGGAGCTGTTTGGTTAAGACTTAGCATGGACATCTATTTTTGGTGAACTATTTTTTGACCATGTGAATAAATAATGGGCCTGAAGGACAGATTTTTATACTGGAAGTGCAGGTTTGGTGTGGAGATATCATTGTTAGGAAACATCTCAAATTAGAGAGGAATCATCCCTCTTATGGAATTTGAGGGGAAAAAAATCAGGGTCTTGAACCAAACACCTGAGTAAGATGTTTCATGTAATTTCCACACTTCTGTGAAGTAAATCTGTCACAGAACAGTGGGAGCCAGGGTTCAAGTCCACTTACTAATGGCATGATACTGGACAGGATACTTCACCAATTGGTACCTGTTTCCTCATCTGTGAAATGAAGATGATAAAAAATACCTACCTCATAGGGTTATTAAGGGATTAGATACGTAATTATTTTGTAAAGTGCTTTAAATTTTTGCTTTTGTTACATGTGTTTCACGTTACACACTACACTTAAAATTTTCAGTTCACTAGTCTAGAGGAGATGATACGCAAAATATGTAGGACTGTTATTTATAAAGTGAATGCCAAAATTTTGCATTTCAAGTTTTTGATCACTAATTTCACTGCAAGTACTTCAGATGCTCCAAAATAGCTCCTGTCCATGGACACAAATTGCACTTTTTCCTTCAATATACATACTTAATAATGGAATTATTAATAATGCACTTAAATATGGGCCAAAGGCTCCTCCTCCTCCAAAAAAAAAAAGCAGCATAGAAATTAAATGCAAAAACAAAACAAAAAAAGCAAAAAAAAAAGAAATTAAATGCAAGAAGAACAAAAAAGGTGTGCCTGGATGGCTTAGTCAGTTGAATGTCCAACTCTTGATTTTGGCTCAGGTTGTGATCTTAGGGTTGTGAGTTCGAGCCCCGCGTTGGGCTCCCCGCTCAGCCCAGAGTCTGCTTGGGATTCTCTCTCTCCCTCTGCCCATCCTCCTGCTTGTGTGCGCACACACAAGTGCACGCTCTTTCTCTCTGCCTCAAATAAATAAATCTTTTAAAAACATACAGTTTACATGGTACAGTATATATGGGTAACCCAAAGCCTGGAAAATGGGATTTTGTTAACAGAATTAAATATTCTTATTCATAAGCAACTTTTGTTTTCTATAAGTCATGCACTAATGTACATAATAAGTACCACAGAAATGTTTTTGAAAAGCAGAGTCTTCTGCACACCTTCCTAATGAAATGAAGACTCAGAGGACAGGGACCTGCCCACAGTGACCCACCCTCAACAGAGAGGGTTGTTGCTGATATGATGGCTCTTGGGGTTTTTTTGTTTTTTTGCTTTTATGATGGCCCTTGTTTATCTGACTCCAGTATCCTGGACCTCTTCACTCTTTGTGTAAAATGTGGACAAGGTGACCAAAGCATGAGTCCTGGAGGGGCATGAGAACCAGGATAGCACTGTTTTAGGAACACCCAGGGGGGTTTTAGGGAACAGTGTCATACTACAATTGGAAAAGTGAAAACCAGGAGAGAGCCATGTGGCCATACAGCACTGAAACGGGGCCTGGGAGTGTCTGAAATTGCCGTTGTGTGGCCAGTGCTAAATGCAACAACGGAGACACTTGAACTAGCTGCTCTAGGGTAGTGGTTTTCACAGTGTCCCAGGCCAGCAGTATGAGTGTCACCTGGGAGTCTGGTAGGGCAAAGATAGGAACTCTGGTGCCTTTAGAGCATGTCAAAGGAAACGTGGTGCTAGGAAAGTAGGGGGTCATCTTTAAATCACGTGAATAAGGAAGACATCTCAGGAAGTAACGTTAAAGCCAAGGCCTGAAGGTGGTGAAGGAACTAGGTGAGTGGGAAAGAAGAGCCCTAGGGAATGTGCAGAGGCCCTGAAGCTGGGAGGAGCTTGACATAGGCAAGATATGTGGCTTGAACTTAAGCAGGGGGGCCAGGACACTCCAGGCTTGTAAGCCTTGATGGGGGTGGGACACAATTTGAGGAGCAATGGGAGGCCACTGGCATCTGCACAGTGGTGAGAATTGATCTGTTTTCATTTTTACAAAAATTGTTCTGGTTGCTGGGTGGAGGACACAGGAGATACTGAGAGAAGGGTTGAGCCTTGGAAAAGAGCTACCCTTCTTCCTCTAAGAAAATGTAGACTCAGATATTTTCAGGTGAAGGGGAAATGGTGCTCACATTGAATGGGGCTCACTCAGGAGTTTTGGTGCCAGATGAGCAGCAGTAAGTGTTGAGTTGGTGCTAGCAATTTGTACTGAGCCAAGATGGTAGGATTTCGTGTTTTTGCAACATTAGGTTTACTGCCCAAGAGTAGGAATGGGAGAATTAGAACAATGATTATGCAGAATTGGAGATGGAACTGGTGTGCCTGGGGAGGGATTGACAGAATGTTTACAGCGGGAAGGGTATTTGGGGGGCGGGGGGTGGACGGGGCGCGATGGGAGCAGAAAGAACAGACCAGCTGCAACGGAGAGAAGTGCCTGTGGGGACTTGTTGAAGGTGTGGAAATGGGTCAGTGGCTGAAATGTAGATGATCAGCCTTGTCCAAAAACAAAAAAAAAACTCTTTTAACAGGTTACTTTGGATTTTCATGGAGAATTTGAAAGAAAAATGGCTGAACTCATTTTTAAATTAAAATAGAAAACACTGAGTTCTCTTTAAAGGTTCTTGTGGCCTGATGCCGGAGATAGAAACACAAGTCAGAGAATGACCCACTAGGTCGTGACATGTTTGTTCACTTTTTCCACTTGAGATGGGTACTGCCTATTTTTAAAAAAAGAACTTTTCTTAAACTTTCAGTAATCTCTACCCCCATCATGGGGCTCCCGCTCACAACCCCAAGCTCCAGAGTCGCACCTTCCCCTGACAAAGCCAGCCAGGCAGCACTGCTTCATATTTTACCTCTTAGTTTGGCCCTTACGTTAGGTGCTCTGCTCAGGTCCTGAGTGCACAGAGCTGCTATAGGACTGAGCATAGTCTGGGCGGGCCGGGCAAAGGGGAGATAAAGATAGCTCCATTGGCCTTGCTGAATGTAAAGGAGGCCTGTGAAATTTTGGTTATTGCCCTCCTGTGGCCAATCCTGGAAACAGCAGCCGAGGAACTTGTTCTATTTTAAGTAATCTCCATGCCGAACATGGGGCTCCAACTCGTGACCCCAGGATCCAGAGTCTCACATACACTACTGGGCCTGCCAAGTGCCCCAAAATGAGCTGTTTGTAGTGTTTTGTTTTTTTAATCTCTATACCCAACGTGGGGCTCAAAACTCTGACCTAGAGATCGAGTCACATGCTTTACTGACTGGGCCAGCCAGACGCCCCTGAAGACCACTCTTCTTGGGCGCCTGGGTGGCTCAGTTGGTTAAGCGACTGCCTTCGGCTCAGGTCATGATCCTGGAGTCCCTGGATCGAGTCCCGCATCGGGCTCCCTGCTCGGCAGGGAGCCTGCTTCTCCCTCTGACCCTCCCCCCCTCATGTGCTCTCTCTCTCTCATTCTCTCTGTCTCAAATAAATAAATAAAATCTTTAAAAAAAAAAAAAGACCACTCTTCTTAACCCATGTCCCCATAGCCTCCCACCTTCCTCCCCAAAATGTACTATCCTAATTTCTAGTTTCAAGAATAGCAGAAATTCCTATTTGAAGTTAATCCTGTCCATGTTCTGATCTCCAAAACCTGTCTGAGACCTTACTCCATCAACACGACTAACACCTGTCCTTACGAACCCAACGCCATCAGGCAGTAGGCCTAGTGAGGTCTCCTCCGCAGAGCCACTTTCTGGGGCAAGAGCAGCCTATGCTGTTCTGTTCTCTTTGTCCACTGAAACTGCTCTTAAAAGGAGCCACCAGTTTTTTCTTCCCCCAGAAACTGCTCTGGGGAGTTTTCCTCCTTCCACTCTCCGTGCTCCTTCCACCCACCCTCACTTAAATTCCTTTCCTAGGCAACTCCACAGGGATGGTAGGTTCAACTGGAGGTGGAACGAATGTCCACCCACACCATTGGCAGCTCCAGCGATCTGTGAAAAGCTGTTTCCCTAGGTCCCAAGGCTTGCTCAAAGAATGTTGACCCATGGGATTTACTCTGTACCTGTGGTCTTTTATGTTCAAAGTATTCCTTCACCAGTATTTCACTTAATACCCACACTGACCTCACAGCAGAACAAATGTTAGCTCCTCAAAGGGACTGAATAACGGATTCCACAGAGGGTTGTACTAATGTACTTAAGGCAGCAGACAATGGCTGGGTTTTAGTTTTTGTTTTTTTAAACAAAGAGCCCAAACACACTAGGGGTTAAATAAGCTGCTTCTCTTTCCACTGTTTATTATTAATGTACAAAATATACAAAACCAAAAGAAAAAAAATACTCATCCCTCAAATCCATCGTGGCTCTAACCCAAGACCCTGCACAAAAGCCAACCAATCCACTGTTTTCATAGAAAACAAACTGATGCCGAGACCTGGGAAGGAGAGGGCTGGGGAAGGGCACGTCAGCTTGCGGCACCCACCCAGGAAGGCACCTGGTGGGACCCGGAGGTGGCTGACGGGGCAAGGGAGCTGGAGGCCTCGCACCGAGGTTCCAGGTGGGGCAGAGCGCGCCAACTCCTGAAGGCAGTGCGTGTAGTGTGACTGTCAGGCCCAGAACGCAGGCAAGTTGATGGAAAGCTGGTCTCACTGAAGTGTTTTACAAAGTTTCCAGAATGAGCTGCAGGCAAGGGCGGGCCACCACCACTAGCCTCACCCGTGCCAGCTACAACTTCCACTGGATGCGGACGTGAATTGACCATCACTGAACCTAGCAGACCCATGATGCAGACCTGGGTGTTCACAGAAGGTTGCGAAGTCGTACTTGAGAAGGGACTCAATGGAAAGCCTGTGCCAGGGCAGAAGTGGGGATGATGTATTCCAGAACTCAAATCCAGCCTGATTGAGCCCTCTCAGTGCAGTGGGATATCTAATACCCCTTTTACCATCTCCCCACCCCATGAGAAGAATGAACTTGGCTGGGATGATTTCATAAGTGCAGCTGATCCCGTGTCAGTTCTGTGTGCATGTGGAGGACCCACAACAGGAGAGTAGAGGTGTTCTCCAGGATAACCAGCTTTAGGTTCTCAGGCATAAAGGGTAATACTGGAAAGGGGCTTGGGGTTATAGGGCAAATCTCCTCAAAAAAATGAAGCCAACTGGGTCTTCTCTTCAGCAGTCCAGGGTACAGAATGTATCCAGTCTCTCTCCTCCTCAGACTGGAGGAAAGTATGTACATCAATGCGCACCAGTGATCAGAAAACCCCCAGCAACCCAAGCAGGTGGGAACTGAGGGGGCCGGCTCCTCCTCAGCTGGGGACAGGGGAACGTGGGCCTCACAGAAGCCATAACAGGGCGGAAGGAGCGAGGCTGCAGTCCACAGGGGTGTGTGTGGGTGGGGCAGAGGAGGCGGTCCCTAGGGCAGGGGGGGCCCATTGACCCCCGGGTGGTAGAAGGCACAGTTGTTCTCGTAGCGGCAGTTGCCCTTCATCATGAAATGTCGGCAAACAGGGCGGTTTGACATGTCTGTGGGAATGATGGTGGAGTCATTAGAACACGGCCAAGAGGTCGATGCCACCCTCGCACGCCATCCCCACCCCGTCCATAGCATCCTAAAAACTTTCAGGGAGACATGAAATCCTACGGATTTGAGGAAAGGGCCAAGGGTAGCAACTGCCACGCATACTGAAAACAGGGTGATTTCATGTCTGGCCTAGCACACCCAGGGTAGTGATGCTCCCCCAAAACTTTCAGGGGACACCAAAAGCCATGTAGTACCGAGCAGGAACCATTCTCACCTCCTCCATGGCTGTGGCCTCCATCGTGCCCTCGGTGGCCCCCTCCTCCATGGCCAGGGCCATCATGGCCACGGTGCTCATGAGGTGGTGGCCCTCGATGGTCATGGCCTCGGTGACCAGGGACATCATGAGGCCGGTGGCCATGGGGCCCCCCATGTCCAGGACCTTCATGGGGGCGATGTCCACCACTTCCACCCATGCTCCCACCAGGGCCTTCATGGGGGCGATGTCCACCTCCAGCACCCATTCCTCCACCAGGACCTTCATGGGGGCGATGTCCACTGCCTCCACCCATGCCACTGCCAGGGCCTTCATGGGGGCGATGGCCACTGCCACTGCCCATGCCACCACCAGGGCCTTCATGGGGACGATGTCCCCCACCTCCACCCATGCTACCGCCTGGGCCTTCGTGGGGGCGGTGCCCACCACCCATGCCACTGCCAGGGCCTTCGTGGGGGCGGTGTCCACTGCTGCTGCTCATGCCCCCACCAGGGCCTTCATGGGGACGATGCCCACCACCTCCAACCATGCCCCCACCAGGGCCCCCTCGTCCATTTGGGGGTCCTCCTCCAGAGCGACCTCCTCTGGCCCCCCGGAAGGGAGGAGGAGGAGGCGGTTCATTTCCTCCTCGGCCACCACGGCCTCTATGGTATGGTCCAGGACCTGGTCCTGGACCCCCCCGCATTGGGCCACCCCGCATGGGGTCACCTGGGCCATCCCAGAAGGGATCACCCCCTCGTGGAGGGGGTGGGGGACCCAAGAGACGTGGACCCACTGGCCCACCAGGGCCTCCATGAGGACCTGTGAGGGAAAAAGAGACATTATCAGCTACCTGTTACACTCAGGGACGGCCCCTCCCAGCCTAAACCACCTCCCACCTTTGGGTCAATCCTACACGATTACCAGGCCAAAATTAAGCAGGTAAACCCATTCCAACCTCTCACCACCTACCTGGCATAGGTCCCCCAGGCCCAGGGGGGAAGTGTTGCATGGCCTTGGGGCCCCCAGGGCCTCCTGGTGGGAAACCATTGGCTATTGGACCAGGGCCTAAGAGTCCATGTGGCACTATTTAAAAAAGAAAAAAAAAAAAAAAAAAAAAAAGTAGAGCAAGAGGATTCTAGAAGAGGCATGACTTCCTACTTAGGTGTGCCTCTCTGGCCCTCTCAGACCAACTTGGCAGAGCAATGCTCTGTCCAGTCTTGCCCTCCCACCCAGCGGCAATACCCCCGGCTTCCCACTCACCCCCAACTCCACAGTAGGCTTCCTCCCCCAGGCCCCAGGGCTGGCCCTGGTGATTACCGAGCATCTGCTTGATCTTGTCTGAATAGTCTGGTTGCTTGAGCAGTTCCTCTGAGGGATGACTATTTGGGCTACCCTGTGAGGCAAGATGATTAAAGAGCAAGGTCAATAAAATGCAAGGCAGAGAAAAGAGCCAGATGAGGAGGGAAGTGAGAAGACGAGTACTGGGGTAAAAAGAGAGGCAGATTCCAGAGACAGTGGGAAAGAGGAAGGCGGGCTCATACCATGATGGAGGTGAGGATCTCTTGGACATTGATGCCTCCTCCTCCAGGACCCTGGGGGCTCTTCCCAGCACCCATGCTTCCCATGAGATTGGCCAGGACAGGAGGCAACTTGGAGCCGCCTGCCCCATCAGGTGAGCCACCAGCTCCTCCAGGCTCCAGGGTCTCAATATACGGGGTCTCATCCATGGAACACTCCTGCAAGAACAGGAGAACAATCAGGACTAACTTGAAAGAATGAAGAGACATTCCATTTGAAATGGAAATGAAATGTTGAAAGACACATTAAAATCGGTCACAATCTCCATCACCACATAGCGTGTGCTCACCTCATCTAGGGGGATGAGCTTCGGGGGGACAGGTTCATAGGGCTCAGGATCAGGTTCATGAGGACTATTAGGAATGCCACAGGTGATGGGAAAAAAAAGAATGACAGTCAAATTATTTATTCAAGCCCTCACATTCCCTCCTAGCCTCCACCTGCGTCTGAATTACCCAGAGCATGTTCCCCTCAGGGGTCCAAGCACTTAAGATGAACATGGTTCATGCCGCCCAGGGTGGAAACCGTGTTTTGCTCACCTTTCCTTGTTCAGGAAGAGCTCCTGAAGGATTCCTTTCTCCCGCTCAGCCTGGATGTATCGCTCCTGGCTGTTGCTTCCAGGGGTGACAAGGGGTGAGGGCAGAACCAGGGGCCGCGGGCATACCCAGGGCACCTTCTCCTCCATGTTGTCATGGCTCAGACGCCGGGCCGTCTCAAATGCATGTCGGTCTGACAGTATCTCTCGCTTAGCTGCCTCGCCAAAGTCCTTGATCTTATTCACATTTACTATTGGCAAGGAGAAAAAAGACAAAAACTAAACACAACCCAGTCCTTTTTAAACTCTCTATACCCACTTTCTACACAAGAATCTTGACCGCTAACCTCGTTCAGTTTCATCCAGTTCAAAATAGAAATATTCTCTCAGTTTGCCCTCCTCAGGCCACGTCACAGTCTTCCTCTTCCTGCCTTTCCGGGTCAGCTGGCTAGGATCTCCAGGACTCTCTACTGGCTTTGCATCCAGTGCTCCTGGCTCCAAAGAGGCTGTAAGCAGGAGAGGTTTCAAACCCAGGTCCTTCCTTTTAGAAAACCCCCAAACCTGAACCAATTTCTAGACTTACCTGTATCCATGAGCTCTGGGACTTCAACAGGGGGAACTGGGGTGCCTGGGCGGTCTGTGTCCATAGCCTCACAAAGAGGTGCTGGTTCTGGGGAAGAAGGTTTGGCTGTGCTTGGTTCTGTGCTCGTTTTCCCTTCAAATGGGCTTGGCTATTGTGAAAGAAAAAGAAGTTAATGAGTGGACATGAAAGCCAAGGTTAAGGTAAGGCAATTAGTCCAGGGTCCTAGACAGGATCCCCCATGAGTTCCTATAAAGGAAGACTCTGTCTCTCATACTGCCGACCCACCCCCACCCCATCCCAGTCCACATCTTGTTGTCCTCCCCAACCACTCCTAGCTGCTGAGCCCTTCCTTCTACTTTACTTTTGACACCCTGTCAAGTGACACCTACAGCCCAGGGCTCAAACCTTGGCAGCTGTAGGTGACAGCACCTTCTTCTTCTTCTTAATTTTGATGCCTGGAACAGGGGCTGAATTGAGCGCATCCAGAAAGCCCAGGCCCTCCATTGCTACAAAAGGAAAAAGCATAAAAGGGAATCATCAGACCTCTTTCACAATCCTATTCCTATAGACAAAGTCCGGGCAGGAAGTGGGCCAATGGAGACCCTGCCCCAACTGAGGACACAGTTAAGTTCAAGGTGACCAGGAAGCGTATGCTGGATTCACACAAGGAATTCTTGTTATTCTTTTGTTTTTAAGTAATCTCTACAACCAGTGTGGGTCTTGAACTCCCGACCTGGATAAAAAGAGTTGCATGCTCCTCCAACTGAGCCAGCCAGGTGCCCTTTCTTTTAAAGGCAGGCAACTCGAGGCTCTGAGTATGAATTAGAGCTCAGGTAACTGAAGAAGCCAGCCCCCGTGGACAGGACAGAATATCCCAAAGCTGGGAGTACCCCTAAATTAGTCACTGAATAGCACACCTCCATACCTCATCTCTATAGTTACTTTTAAGTAATCCTACGAAAGGGGAGCTCCAGAGGTGCAAAAGTTAATTAAGACACCAAGAAATCCATCCCCTACCACGCCCCAACATTCATTCCCATGAAGAGTTTGCTCCCAAAGTGCATTCCTCCACTTTAGACTCACGCTGTGGTGGGATGATCTTCACTTTTATCTCTTTGGTGGCATTCGGTGTGGTGTTCAGTGGCTTGTATTTCTTCTCTGCAGGAGGTGCAGCATCTCCTGGAGCAACTGTAGTGCTGTCAGAAGAAGAACTGTCAACATCTCTGACTCACCCCTTCTTTCCCCCTCATGTCCACAGACCTAACCCATGCAGAAACCCAGGAGGTGGTCCATACCTCTGACGCTTGAGGGGGATGGGTTTAAGATTGTACTTGTCAGAAACTACCACGGCACTGGCATTCTTCTTCACAGGCACCAAAGACGGGGTCTCCAGCTCTAGCCCTGTGGGAAGAAACATGCTGTTGGGGTTGAACTCACTCCCACTCTCTTAACTCTTCCTCCCTGGTCCAACCCTAAATCTTCATCTAGCCCAAGTTTCACCCACCAATCTTCCCTCTTCCATGTGTGTGCCCTATCATAAATCAGCTATTCTACTACAAGGTCCTAGGTGTACATCTGCCCACAGACCCTCCCAAGACCAGCCAACAGCCCTACCAGTGGAACGGAATTTGGCGTGACTGGGTGCCGTCGTTCGGAGAGACTTCGGCTTCTCTTTCTTCTTCTCTGGGGCCTCCTCAGCCCGGGTCTCAACCTTCACCTCAGTCAAGGGTCGCTCAGGAGGGGTGGTTCGACTCTTCCCCTCTTCTTTACGTTTTTTCTTATCTTTCTCTGTTATGAAAAAACAAAGTAGAAAAGGATTTTACTTAAAGAGAAAGATTGTCAGAGGTGAAGCAGGCTAAAGACACTTGAAGGCCATGTCCCAGTGGGAAAGAAATAAATACGAGGGATAAAAGACTAAGGAGCTTACCAGCAGGCTGGGTACTGCTCTGGGAGCGGATGACAGCCATCCAGTCACTGACAAGGACTGAAGCCAATTTCCGGAGCTCTGCAGGTGAGAATATAAGGGGAAATGCCTAAGTAGCTAAAAACACTATTCTTCCAATAACAGAAAATAGAGATGTTTAAAGATATACTGTGAAAATCTACGTAACAGAAAATGTAACCAAGAGTTTTAAGAACATGACATAGGCTCACAAACCAAACTCTTCAAAATGGAACAATGAATCACACAGCAGTCTTCCATTCCAATCCAACCAGGGGGCAGGGCGGGGGGGAACGACATTAATTACATACATTGTACATTATAAAAACCACATCAGTGTTAATCAATTAAAAGAAACCGACATCAGTTTTTTACATATATCTCATGTGGCTGTTATAACTTGAAGATTCTTATTCCTCCTTCACAGACAGACAGCAGCATAAAGATCAGAGTCAGAAAGCTAGGAAGCTGCAGAATGAAGCCAGTGCCGAACTAAAATCAGGAAAAAGGCAGGCAGGGTTCAAGTACCTGAAAAGCTAAGAACAGTATCACTCTATGTTGTCCTAAAGGCAAACCAAGTTTCAAGGAGGGAGATTTAGATCCATCTTTTTTTTTTTTTAGATCCATTTTACAGAAGATTTCCTAAGCCACCTTTCTTCCTACAATGCTACTAGTGATAATGGCTTAAAAAAAAAAACAACAATTAAGTGTAGCAAAGGCGAAGAGCTTAAAGCAGACCACTTCAGGGATGGGGAAGGCTTTGTTTATTTGGAGAAAAAAGATGGGTAGAGAATTTAAAGATAAAGGACAAAATGTGTTTCCAAATATATAGAAAAGAACAAAAACCTTTACAGCTCTTGCCTTTTGTACTTGGCAAATAACCTCTCTTATCTGTGGCATCCATCCTCTTGCCAACATTTCCACTTATAGACTCATTTAATAATGAGATTGTTGAAAACATTAAACCACAACTTTTCAAATACACAACTACCAATTTCTATACTTAAGGCAACATAAACTCCAGCGCATCCCCAATACAGGGATATCCTAAACCTTTTTTGGACCAATTGATACTATGGTCTATTGAGACTTTAAGGTCTATAAGGAATGTCCAAATTTCAGTATTCAAAGAAGGACAAAACAATTAAACCTATATGCAACGGTGGCAGCACAATTGAGCTAACTGGAAAACAAGGAACACTATACCCGACAATAAAGAAACAAGAGATGAGCAATGATTTAATAGGAAATTCTGTAATACGTGTTACATTACAAATTATTATTCAAGATACTCTGTAATGTCACAAATACAGAAGTTGCTCAGTATCTAAAAGGACCTAAAACCGAGAACGAATACAACTAAAAGAACAGAAAGCTAGAGAATGTTTTTCACTTAAAACACTGTGAATTAAACCCTTTATCTTGGTAAATATTCCCAGTGTTTTCTCCTACAGCTAAAGGAACTTCAGATAGGCTTACCCAGGCCTACATGCTCCTTCCACACCAAACTGCCAAAGCCTCTTTCCAAAAGGACCTAGCACACCATTCCCTTTAGACAAAAGAGTAAGCCTGTATCCTGATCAGGGGATTAGCTCCGCTAGAACACTGCTCACCTGTGGCACGCCAGGGTCTTCACTAGTGGTTTGTGCCCTGGGTAGAAACCCTTCTCTTCACTAAAGAAAAGGCTGGGACTTTCTGGAGCCAGGCCCTGTCTTTAAGCCAGAACTGTATGGCCCTTGCCAAGGGCTCCAATACCCTTTGTCTTAAGAAAAAGAAAGACTCTGTTGCTACCAAAGCTATGATCTACTCCAGCAGTCAGGATTCTTTCTGCCCATGTCCTAAAGGAAGGTGTTTATTGGTACAACTATATGTCTATTGTTAGGAAAACACACACTGAGGGTCCCAGAATATGCTATATTTATTTAGAAAAACAAAAGGAAATGATGATGACACTCTCTTGGATGACACTATTTTCTCCAAAGAATTTTAAGTGTATACCTTTTACACCAAGGGATATTAAGAATCAGCTTCTTGTTAAAGTATGGGAACTTGTCTTACATTCAGTAGTAGAGAAATGGACAAATCCCATTCGGAATTGAGAATAGGAAAGGGTGATAGGTTAGAGAGGCTCAATTTTTAAAAGAGGAAAGTAAAAGTGAGGTAAGAAGGAGTGACAGGGCAGTTCAAGGATGGGAGTGAGACATGAAAATAACGAAGAGGCAGTCATGAGGAAGGACTGGCCCCTACCTTCATCCTCACTTGACTTGCTCAGCTGCTTCACCAGTTTGGCTGTGTTGTTCTATGAGAGATGGGGAGAAAGGTTAAGTACAAGGAGGAAAATGAGTCCTCTCGGAGCTAAGAACTGCACAAATTCATGCACAATTTCTTTTTTGTGAGACTATTTTTAAGTCGTCTCTACACCCAAGCGTGGGGCTCAAACCCACAATCCCAAGATCAAGAGTCGCACACTCCACCAACTGAGCCAGCTGGGTGCCCTGCCCACAACTTCTTAATAGTCCCTAACTGCGACCACCGCTACTGTAGTACTTTACCATTTACAAAACCTTTGTAGGCACAATCTTAATCCTTAAAACAACCAATGTAGATAGGTACAATCATTCCCAACAATAGACAAGAAAACTGAGGCTCAAATACCTGAACTGCCCTAACCACACACCTATTAATGTACATAAACCAAGTCTTCTGATACTAAATTCCTGTTTTTTTCTACCACTCTCCTGCACAGGCCCAAGAATGCAACCACATCAGAGTCCGTGTATTTTATCTATTAGGCTAAAGCAAAAAGAAAGCACTAGCGTTGTAGAGACTTAAGGTACCTGCTTGAGATGGTCCACAGTGAGCGGGAGGTGCTGCAGGGTCAGCAGAATTTGCTGCAAGAGGGGAATGTTGTTGGTTGTCTTTGAATAGGTCAGCCAACTGTTAAGCAGCTTGTAGCCACCAACATCAATAAACCTGCAGACAGGTAGGAGAATCTGTAATGCCTTTCCTGGGTTTTGGAGTGCCATGTCCCATACTCCTAGTCCCCCATGCCTCCCCTCACCCACCTTCTAAGTACATCTTCCCAGCCCAGCCACCCAGATCCCCACTTACTTGACCAATATTTCTGGTGACTGGGTCTGCAGGAGAATGTTCAAGTAAGTGCATCGACTCACCATCTTTCGTGCTTCCTTCATCAGGCTGTAGGAGAGAAATTAAGGTTAAAAATGGAGCAAGAGGCTCTTCTTTCAGCAGAACCATCATCTGTGGGAGTGCCTAAAAATCCCTGATGACTTGGGACTTTGCCACAGAGTGGGAAGGTCACACAAGCCTCTCGGGGGATGGGATGGATCCAGAGTGAAATGGAATCCTATGAGAAGATGGAAGACAACTGAGGAGACACTGAAGTCTCTGATCTGGGGAGGTGAGCATCACTGCTTCTCTAACCCACAGGCCACACTTGATTCTGCTTCCCAATGAAGTATCCTAGCACTAACAGCCATCCATTTGTAGTCTGTTCAGGACTGGCTTAGTCTTTTGCCTTCCCCTGGGAAACTGGAGGATCCCTGAAGGAAGACAGCAGTTTGGGTATATGGAATGTGATCCAAAACAGAACCAAGAATTCTGTCACCTGGCTCCCCCCGCTCCCTTCCTTCCAAAGCGTGACTTCCTCGAGACTGTGGATATCCAAACCCCGATTCCATTATCACAAGGAACCAAGGGATCACCTTTTCCTATCTAAAATTATTGGATACCAATCTTATTCCACTGACTCTTTCCCCTCCAAAAACACTCATTCTTGTCAGTCTTACTTATAGTGATATTACAACATACAGTATCCTCTGCTCACAGTGAATCCAAAGATAAGCAGACTCACCTGAAGATCTTGGAAATCCCATCCACACTCTTGACTTCCCCATCTCGGTTTAGGAAGCTATCCAGGCCCTTGAGAAGCTCTTTGGGATCTATGGGACCCGAACCCATGATCGAGGTTTCTAAGACAAGGACAAAATAAACCCAAAGAATAAATGGGTGGCAAGGACAGTCCCACTATACCCTCTAATAAATTCCATTTCTACAGCTGACAAAATTTTGTGACTAATTATTCAATCTATATTCAACTACACTCACCATTTTCTAGGTAAGAAAAAATCAACCATCACTATGACAGAGGAAAAAAAGCCCTGGCAAGTTAAGCACGGTGTTAATACAGGACTCAATGGGAAGACAATTAGACTGGAGGACTGGGCAGCACACCTCTCTCTCTCCCTCCCAGTTACATCCTTTCTAGATAGCTGAACTTCACTAAATTGTATTAGGGCTGAGTCGAGTTCCCTTAACAAAACACTCAACATTCCAAGGTATTTCTGCTTATTGTTAGGTCCTATTTCTTCTTAGCTGCTGATAAATAAGCTTGAAAAAAAAAAAGCCTATAGCTTGATAAGAACCGGGACAATCTTGGACACTTGGGCTAAATGTCTTCTAAGATTAGTCAGTTACTTTTTATCTTAGTCTATTAACAGTCACAGTCACCTCAAGCAGAATATGCTCTGTTTGCACCAGGAGACAATCAGCTAAAGTGGTAAGTGATAAAAACTTGAAAACATAATCTTTCCCTCAAGAGAGTTGTGGGTAGCTCCCAGAAATGGAAACAAATGGATATAAAGAAAATCAAGCAGGTACTCCTAAGCGGTGAAAAGAACTGTCACTCATTAACCAAATGCTGCACAAATTTTTATTGTTTTAAAGTTAAGACTGCTTTGTGATTTCAAAAGCAAAGATGCGCATTTGATTACTACTCCTCTCCAAAATCACACTACCATCCAAGATCCCCAAAAGAAAGGCCTGAAATTAGAAACCACGGAGCCAAAAAGAATGGAATAAAACTGGAAGCTGGAAAAATGCCATTAAATTTTAAGTAGCTACTTTAGACCAGGTTAGAAAAGGAGCTCATTAAAAGCTGAACTGCTGTTATAGGATAAAGTGTGAAGCAATTTCTAGGCCAAAACCCAAGGTAATTTAGAATCAATGTGGCCCTGACTGGGATTTTCATGCCTCTAAACACAGGCTTCTGAGAACCGAAAAAGAAAGCTACCTCAGTAATATTTGCGTTTGGAATGTAAGGTTAATGCTGGGTAGAAAGGAGGCAAGAAGAAAACAATTTCTTGCCTTCTGCTTATAGTACAGATAACAGACATGATCCCAGCAGAAGGGTGGGAAAAATCAGTGTTTTTACAAGCTGTGTTTTGCGCAGAAAAGAGAACAAGTTTCTTATAAAACAACAAAAATTTGTTCTATTTGTTCTCAAATCAAAAAAGAAAAACAAGCATAACAATCTCAACCTTTTAGTCCTCCCAACAAAAAGGCCAATAAATTTCTAAATAGGCCCTAAGCACCTAGGGAAGCAGCAGCAGAAGCAGGGAAGAGGCTGGTGCTTGAGCTCTGTGGGCTGAATACGGAGAGGAGGTAAAAAACACTGAGGTGGGCAACTCTGGGTTAAGTGTGCTATTGCACCTGCTGTGGGACCTCCACAGGGACGGGGAGAACCTGCGGTCAGAGGAGAAATACTGAAGTAGAATACTGGATAAGATTAGAAGCCCATGGGCCAAATCCACTGAAGTGCGGTGATTCTTACAGAACAGAGACAGACATGGAGAGAAAGGCATTCCTCCCATGTAGTAAGACACCATAAAGGGATATAATATAGACACTATACCAAGAGATACATACACAGATACAACAAAGGGATAAAACAGACTTCCCATCTATCGGAGACTGGAAAAGCAGTGAGTGAGTCCAAAGTAATACATATCATCAGCAACCACAATATACACAATGTGACAAAAAGACTTCAATTAAATTAACATCACTTCAAACCAGCACCACCGCCCCCACCAGGCCAAATACTGCTGACCCGACTGATTCAAACCCAGAGTAGATATACATCACCTTGGAGAACTACCTTTTGCATATCCAAGTACGAGCTGAGCCAAAAGGACTGCTACCCCTACTTCCTTCAGAAACTCAAAAGAAGTGTCACCTGAGCTCAAATGTTCCTCTTCACATAAGAGGGTGGGAAAGAAGAGAGAATAACCATCCCCAGAAAGAGACCAATGAGCACAAAGCTAAATTCTGTCCAGTGCCCTCTGCTAGGAATGGGACCCAGGGACAACTTTTTCATTCCCGTTCACAAGCAAGAATAGTCAGGGGAAGCTAGAAGACAAAGCAGAAATGTTAAATATTCATTTCCCACTAATATTTTTCCTATCATTTATATTTTGGAAATACAGTTAATAGAACTAAGTTTCGTCTCACAAGTACCAATCGTGACAAAATGTAAATGGGTTTTTTCATGGCTTTCCTAAAGGCAAATTATTTGACTCATTTAAAATTAAGGACTCCAAGTGTCTTACAACCAAATTTCCTTACTTCGCAGTCAGTACATTTTGAAAGAAGCTACAAGGCACTCAAGTGGAAAGGAATGAAGAGCCTAAATTCCTGGCACAGGCCTACAGTGGAAAAGGCAGAGTTGACCAGGGAAGGAGGGGCAGTAACCAAGTGTCAACATTACCTAGTCCTATCTGGAGCCTGGAACGAACGCTTAAGGAAGCTTTCTGGAAGCAAAAATAATCTAGGGCATGGTATGTTTGCTTTTAATTTCCTTGAAGATAGAACATACAGAAGGGGTGGGGGGGGAGGGGAACCCCCCCAGCCTTATCTCCACCTCGTCCTATGCTGTGCGTTCCTTCTCATGGAGCATTTTGTAGAGATGAGCACTGCTGACACACAAGGCACTGGGGAATGTTCTACATTCCTCACCAGAGACAAACTTCAAAGTTCTTAAGTGACACCAACTCCTGCCTCCAAAAGGAGTTTTACTTGAGGGTTATTAAATTAACGGTGAAAAATATCTAGCTTGGTCAAAGTTACTCCATACCCATCACCAAGAAAAAAGAACTTAATTGGTTCAGGACAAAATCCCTATGCAAATCGGAGCCCTTTTAAAAACAATCATTAACACTCTTGTAACAAAGGAGGAAGGAGTCTGAATTTACCTTAACTTAGAAGCCTTAGCACTTCGGGAAATGAAAATGCTTTGTACCTGACCCCTGACATTCCCCTTCCTTTTCTTGGGTGTTTGAGGTTATGTCCTAATATGACTCAGTGGACTGAATTAGGTCTCTCAGGTGATGCACGAGGTCTTACCTCTCCTAAGGAGTAAGCCCCTATCCCTCAAACTCATTTTGAAAACCTGGTACAGTGAGCTCCCCAAAACCTTATCTGACTCTCAGTGAGAATGTACAATCACCCTCCCAGCCCCAGCGAAAGATCCCAGAATATAACTGGCCACAAACTACAAGGATCAGGTTCTCCAAGGTTCTCTGGATGGATGTGGTTTCCCTAGAAGACCTTGTTTCCCCATCTCCCATGTTAAGGAAGATCTTATTAATCCCCTGTTCACTAGAGATCAGGAACCCCAATGGGTGGAATATTCAGCTCCCAAGGAAGGTATGCTGCAGAGGCACAGGGCAAACTGCTTAAAAGATAAAAAACTTGCGGTCAATAGACATGTAGAAGAGTCCCTCCCACCCAATCCAGAAGTTTAAGTACTAATTTGAGAATCCGTACCCAGCAGAAAATTAGCCCTGAAGTCTCACCAAGTCACCAAAGGACAGCTGTACAAAATGGCTTTCCAATTCTGCCTAGAACCTCCACACTTCAAATCAGGACTTTAAAAAATGAAAAGTATATGGAGAGTCTGACAAAGATTTGACTTTGAAAAAGTTGGAGGAAGATAGAGAAGGGACAGGACACCCAATACCACCCTCAGATTGGGCATGGCTTGAACATGCACCCATTGCAAAAGCACTGCACGAGTTAAAAAATGAAGAAGACATTATTCTCCCATTAATGTTTTTAAGGAATTTCTTTCTAAAGGGAAGGAAAAAGAAATTCAAAAAAGGTGGCTCTTTGGAAAAAAGAAATGAAGGTTGTGAAATGTAATACCAGAAAGGTTTTGCTTACCAGACACCGTAGCTCGCATCCCCCTGCCTTGAGTTTACAACTGCCGCCTCCTTTCCTATTCACTTCTCATCCTAGTACCAATGTAGAGGAGCTACGCAACTGGAGAACGTGATACAGCACTGAACACAAAGAGTTTATCCCCAAACCCAGAGGTGGGAATAAGGGTGATTTAAAAGGAAGTCCTGAAGTACCCACCCTCCCCCAGTCTCATTATACAAAGCGACCAAATGCAGGCCCAAGGACTAGTTCCTGAGCAGCAATGGCACAGTTCAGTGTCATTAGGCCCCATTTGTCTATTCAAGTCACTTTCACAAGTCCTCCCTCCCCCACTATCCCCCACCACACAGATCTACATACACACAGCTCACACACACACACACCACCAGAAGGCTCCCAGTCTTAAAGTATAGTTGGTTTGACTGGTTTTCCACCCCTGGCAACTGAAGCGGGGAAAATTTCCAAGCAGTTGTGATGAGTGAAGGAAGGTGAAAATAAAAGCAACAGGCTCTGATTGTTAAATATAAAAACTAGAGCTGCCCAGGAGATGGACAACTTCAAGACCTAATTCCTATAAGCTTTTTCCTTTTAAGATTATAAAAGATATTCTAAAGAAAAGGTCTTTTCCTGTCTAGCAGCAGCGTGCACAGGAGTCCAGAAAGCATCTGCTCAGGGGTGGAGTTTCAAGAGGGTGGAGAGGAAGAAAGCTGATTACATCACCTTTCCATGCTGCTCCTCCCCCTTGACCAAGTTTCTAGGGCGGCCCTAAGCTCGGGATGGCAAAAGAGGGAGAAAAAAACAACAAAGAAGCAGGGACGACGCCATTTTGTAATGGAGAAGAGGAAAACTTATAAAAGCTATCCCGGCACTGCCGGCAGCTAGTTACATCCAAAAACACCCCTTTTCAGTAAAATACCCCAAACCAGCACCCATCCTGAATGGTCTTTGACCTAATTTGAGTAAGAGAGTTGTGAAAATAAAACCAATTAAAATATTTAAAAGAACAACTTTCTGCGGGGAAGAATTGAATTTGCAATTGAGGTTCAACCTGCTACCATCGACCACCCCCATCCTCCCTATAAAGGGAAAGGGGGGAGGATTTGGACCCCTCTCAACAAATAGGGTTGAGGTGGGAGGACAGGAGAAAAATGGGCCAAGACACAACCTGCAACGCCGCTTGGAAGACAAAAGGACAAGGAAAAGTCGCCATATTGAAGCAGGGAAGAAAAAAATTCCTTTTAACGACACAAATCTTTTAGAAAGCTAGCATTCAATTGCACTAAATGGCTTTTAAAATTACTCCTGAATTCCACATTTCCCAACCTCTCCACCCCCTATTAGACTGTATTACCACCCACCAAAACGTATCAAGTTAAAATGTTAATCACTTTTGCTCTTAAATAACCTATGCAACCTGCAACAATTACAAAACATTACCTCCCCATTATCTTGTATGTACTGGCACTAAGATTATATTTTGTACTGAATTAAGTGTCTTGCAATCTTTATTCCTAGATTGCCACCTATTTTAACCACACACATATACCCCAAGCAAATTACATTAAAATTGAGAGGATTTAACAATCATTTAAAAAGTCATAGCCAGCTATTATTTCTCTGCCCATCTCCTTACCCTGCAATCTTTATGTACAGATTGCTTATTAATCTGGCAAATTGAAAGGCACCCTGCTTGTCTCACACACAAAGAAGTGGGACTTCTGGGCCACAAGATCCACCATCTTTTGTATGTGAGCTCATTAACCCTTTTGAAGACTGCTAACAAGAGGAAGTTAACCATTCCTCCTTATAAAAAGCAAACACTTATGGCTTTGGCAGTCTGGAAATTGGCTGGATTACGAAGGGTTAACCATCAAAATCCTCACTTGCTGGCCCTCCCTCCACCCTTTCCTTTCCTGCAGCAGGGCAGGAAGGTAGGTGGTAGGGGAGAGAGAACAAGACTGTTTAAGACCAAAGGCCCTTTTTTAATGGAGATTAAGTGACCGGCTTGGTCCTTCTCCAGTTCTCTATTTTGTTCTATTGGCTCATTTCTTCCTCTCATTATTTTTGGTTTCACAACGGGAAACGTTGATTTCTTGTTGCAAGGCTGGTTTTGGAAAATTCGACACTTACTATCCAATTTTTTTGCGACGTCAGCACCTCGGGCTCAGGGGGGGAGGGGGTTAAAATTTTGGAGAAAAAAAATAAAACAACCAACCAGGACCCAAAACTCAATTATTTGGGGGGCCTCATTGGATCAAAAAGTCTCTTAAAAAAATGAAGGCCAACTCAGCATTCATTTTCCCCCCACCCAACTCCATTTAGGGAGGGGGGGTCGTAGAAAAAAAGTTCTGAGTGGATTCAAAAAAGTAAACGCTGGATGAGTGAATTTGGGTGGGTTTGGGATGGGTGGGTGGTTGATTATTTTTGAAGTTATGTGGTGACGGTCCTTCGGCCACAGATTTCAAGTCCCATGCAGCGTGGGCTGGTGGGGTGGGCAAGATAGGTGGGAAGGGGCAGAAGACACAAGTGGTTGGGCTGGTGGCTGCTGTTTTCCCTTTCCCCCCTCAGGATCCTTTCAAGGGCTTAGATGGTGCTGCGGCTTGTTTCTTTTTTTTCCTCGTGGCCGGCCTGTCTTTCTCCGAGAAAATTCAAACCTGGGATAAAAGGAACACAAGGGAGAAAGATGTAATCAATACGGGTTGCTTTAAACACCCTAAGTACCATATTTGTTGTCTCCGAACACCTCCATGTCCCATCCCGTACACAGCCGCCTTCTATAAACCATGGTCCTTAACAGAACTCATGCCTAACCCCTGCCCCAGTCCAACGATCTTAACAAAACTTTACCCTCCAACCGACAAAACACCCAAACTTACCTCTAAACGAACCCCAGAATGGCGGCTGCCTGCTCGGGCGGAGTCTTTTATACCCAGACGCCGCCCAACGCGCCCAAACATGCTAGTGAAACGCCCTTGTCGCGAGACATTGTGCGCGAGGCGTGAATTCATTGGCCAACCCGAAAGACAACTCGCTAGCTGATTGGCTATCCTTCCTTCACCTTCGCTCAGCCCCTTCCCCCCAGGACCTTCTTCCGCCTCCTTCCTGGCCTCCCCCACAAGCGCGTGACCGAAGAGCCCAGCACCTCCCTTTCCTCTGCTTCCACCACTTCCGTCCTCGAGAACACTTCTCACCCTGGTTGGTAGAACCGGGCCGGCGCATGCGCATTGAGAAGATGTCGGTAGAAATCTCCTTCAAAATTGCTTAAAACGCAAGCTCTAAGTATGAGATCTAGAAGTCGTAGTGACTGGTTCGAGAAAAACGCAATTTTGAGGCCGAATTCGATTGTGACGCAGTTGAAATTGGCCTCTCCCCACAGCCCCCGCCTTTACGCTTCCGTACTGACGCAAGTGCGCGGCCGCCTCCCGCACTGCGGGCTCGCCCTTGTCCCTACCCTAGCCAGTTTCTTGGAGCATGCGCAATTGCCTTTCCGGCCTTTCCTGCCTTGGGCGTACGTCAAGATGGCGGCCTCCGTATTGCGTTCATTGCTGAGGCGCCTTCCTAGCTTTTCGCCCTTCAGAGGTGCCTACGGAGTTCAGGTAACTCCTTGGAGCACATTTTTGTACAACCGCCACTTAGTTATACTTTCTCTAGGTCATCGCTCCATTGCTGGGAATCCAGGAGCGGAGACTTTCCCAAGTGCCTTGGCTGTCTAGGCAACACTGCTTCTACCACCCTTTCCCTTCCCCTTGACCTCCTCAATACTTAGCGGATTTTTAATCCCCGGCCAAGGGAAAAGAGTTAGATATCCTTTTCCAAGCTACCAACTCGGCTAAAAAATTAGGGGAAGGATTGGGCCTCTTGGTCGTACACAACCAGCTCTTAAGTATGCATATAATGTCTAAATGTGTGATGCCCTGGAGTGTCCTTGAGTTGAGGGACACTAACTTCTACCTGCTGAGCTATCTCCCGGTAAAGCCAGGATATGTTCTCACGACCTGGGGACCAGTTTCTTAGCTCTCTTTTTCTCACTAAATTAGTTTTGTTTTTTTAATCAGAGCATACAAGAGACCTTAACTTAGTCCTTTAGACTGAGGTTTCCCTCCAGCCTCATGTACTCACCACACTGGAGGTTCTTGGTAGGGCAGGGTAGGTTCTTGGGGGGGCACGGTGAGATAGGAAAGCTTTCACAGCTGCCACTCCCTAACAGTGGTGACAGGGGTCACTACAGAGTTAATAACAGCCCTGGTAGCTTTAAAGCTAGCGTTAGGACTCAAGTTTGTTCTGACCTGTGGAATGTTGACCTTCAACTTTTGTAAGGCTGGGCAATTCAATGATTCAGGGTTGGATTGGGTTGGAGACTCACCTGTCATGCATCCTCTCCCCACCAGACATCTTCCTTCCAAGAAGCTAGACACCCTCCCTTTTCCTTTCTTCTCCCTTTTCTTAGTACATCTTCAAAAGCACGAACACATCATGTGTGTCTTCTCAAATAAGACTGCTCCCCAGTCACTTATCCTAGTTACCCTCTCACATTAGCTTCTCCTTCAGGATCCACTCAGAGACAGGAAGAGTGGTTGTTGATCTAAGTTTTACCCTAAGAAAAATGCTACTTTCTATATATATTCCTGCTATATTCCATTAATACAATGGGCAGGTTCTTGTCTTTAACATGTGGGCAGTGAAACTATCAGGTCCTTTCCTTCAACTCCTTTTCTCATTTTTTGCCTTTATAGGTTCCCCTCCAGACTCTTTGCACCAAAGGCCCCCCTGAGGAAGATTCTTTGTCCCCAGTTCCCATAACCCCTTATAAGAATGAACCCTGGAAATATCTGGACTCAGAAGGTACCTCTGAATGGGAAAGGGGAGGATCATGTGGAGTCTGAAATAAATGGACAGAGACACTTCTACCATCCCCACCAGGAATAACTTGTGTGGTCTTTCATTTCAGAATACCAGAACCGTTATGGCTCTCGCCCCGTCTGGGCTGACTACCGTAGAAACCACAAAGGTGGAATACCCCCACAGCGGACTCGAAAGACATGTATCGTGAGTTTCTGAAGGTGGTACATGGCTGGAATGTGGAGTGGGGGTGGACACCGTAGTGACAGTGGCGGTAGCACTTTTTCTCACAGGACTTTGAACATTCTTCACCTACTAGTTTTTTCTCTCCACAGCGTAGAGATAAAGTTGCTGGGAATCCCTGCCCCATCTGCCGGGATCACAAGCTGCATGTTGACTTTAGGGTAAGGACAGTCTTTTTTCCAGGGTAAGGATTTGGAGCGTCTTTGTAGTGCTAAAGAGATTACCATGGGTGCCCCACTCTTCTTCATAAATTAGTTTAGCACCCCTACAGTCTAATTTGCATTGACTTTCTAGTAGTATAAAAACATTCCTCTTTGCAGCCTTTTGTCCTCTACTGTGGCTCATACTAAATCTTCATTTCTTACCTATGAAGTTTACAGTCTAAATTGCGAGGCCAGAAAAATGTCTATTTCTAATGGGAGAGCAATATCCAAAGGTTCATTTATATCCATTTGCAATTATTGGCAAGTAGATTGGGTTAGTTTTTTTCTGAGGTTTTTTTTTTTTTTTGAGAGAGAGTGAGGGAGAGAGAGCATGAGCGGGAGAGGAGCAGAGGGAGAGGGAGAAGCAGACTCCCCGACAAGCAGGGAGCCCAATGTGGGGCTTGATCCCAGGACCCCAGAATCATGACCCGAACCGGAGGCAGACGCTAACAGATTGAGCCACCAGGCACCCCTAAGGTTTTGTTGTTGTCATTGTTGTTTTTAAATTTTTGTCATGTTGATGTTTGGTAGCATGCCAAGATTTAAGGCTGGAGGGCAGATACATGAAGCCACATACAGAGTTTATTTTTCAAAAAGCGTTTATTGCAAGGACGGACAGGACTTGCTCCTTGAAGAGTTCAAAAAGCATGTAAAAATAATAATGGGAAAAATGCTCTTCTGAGCTTGCAGTAAAGGTATTGGAGCAGAAGCTGAATCAGGGGAGTTGGAAGGAATTCGTATATCAGTCAGCAGATTGGGGTGTCTGACTGCTCTCAGGTCCCTTCTGACACCACTGTACAAGGGTCCCATAGATAGATAACTTCTCCATTTCAACTGTGTATGATTGGTTATAAAAATAGAACAGGAGCACCTGGGTGGCTCAGTCCGTTGAATGTCCGACCCTTGATTTCGTCTTAGGTCATGATCTCAGGGTTGTGAGAGTGAGCCCCTCATCAGGCTCCATGCTCAGTGGGGAGTCTGCCTGAGATTCTCTCCTTCTCCCTCTGCCCCTCCCCCCTACTCACACATACACATATTCTCTCTCAAATAAATAAATCTTTAAGAAAAAAAATAGAATGTAACCAGTTGTATACAGTTTAGAATCAATCACATGACCAAGGAAGAAAGATTATAAATTGAATAGTGCAGATGATTCTGCTTGCTCTTTCACTCCACAAGCGCATCTACTTTTTTCCATGGATGTTATCTCCTGTGATTAACCTGCTGGCTGATAGTCATTCTACATAATTAGACCTCTAAAATTGATGTTAGTAATATATATGTTACACAAAGCATGCTATCATGTACGTTCATATTTATACGTGCACATTATAAACACGTACTATATTTTTTAGGTGATTTCAGGGATTGCCAACTGACTGTTCCCAATTTTTTGCACGAAGGGCTGATTTTAGAACCTAATCCCTGTAGAAGAGGGTTCTATGTGAGTCTCAGTGACAGAATGTAGGGTGTGCATGTGAAATGGTTGCAAGGCCAAGAAAGGGGAAATGTTTGCTGGAGTTTTCAAGAATGTATTCAGCAAATTGATGGAGCTAAAACTAGGACATGAAGGAGGGTAGCACCTGGAGAAACACAGAGGAGTAAAGGGTGTCCATGCGCACGTGAAGGGATTGTGCACTTCTAGGTTCTCAAGGTCTTGCTGCTCTCCCTGCCCTCTCTTATATTTCCCCACCACTTTCCTCCACAGAACGTGAAGCTCTTGGAACAGTTTGTCTGCGCCCACACAGGTGTCATCTTCCATGCTCCATATACAGGTTAGTCTATCGTCCTTGTCACCACCAGAATAGCCTTTCCTTGGAGCACTCCTCATTTATTCAGTGATACAACAGTTATCTGGTGGCTATTCCGTAAGGCATAAAAAGTGTGAATGAACTTTTTTTGGAAATCTTGCCTTAATGGATATATTCACATGTGGACAAAAGGTACAAGCAAGTAGCAATGTAAGTAAGTTATCTAAATGTAGCTGTTAGAAGTGGTGGTAATTATTTCCTTTCTGTAGGGTCTCTGCTTTTGCAAAAGGCTTTCTAGCAAATTGACTGTCCTGTAAGTTCTTTTTGCCATCGACAATCCAATTAGATCTTCCAGATTTGGAGTTATAATCCTAACAATTCAAGATTACATCTATTCCTTAATGAAGGCCACAGGACAAATCTGGCACACCGCCATGTCCACTTATTTTCATATTGTGTGTAACTGCTTCCAGGCTACAATGGCAGAGTTGAGTAGCTGAGACAGAGACTGTAGGACTTGCAGATCCTAAAATTTATGTGGCCCTGCACAGAAAAATTTTGCCAATTCCTGCTCTAAAGCAAGATAAATTTGCAAAGAATAATCTGAATCCACCATTTTGGGGATGGCAGCATGATCAGTGGAGTTTGGTTTGTCAGGGAGTTTTAAAGAAGAGCTTTATAGCCGGGATGCCTGGGTGGCTCAGGTGGTTAAGTGTCTGCCTTTGGCTCAGATCATGATCCCAGGGTCCTGGGATTGAGCCCCATGTCAGGCTCCTTGCTCAGTGGGGAGCCTGCTCTCCCTCTCTCTCTGCAGCTCCCCTGCTTGTGCGCTCTCTCTTTCTGACAAATAAAATCTTTTAAAAAAAAATGCTTTATAGTAAAGCTATAAAAAGCTAAAGGAACTATTTTGCTACTCTCTCAGATCACGTTCTCCAGATCGGGAGCCCTTTCTTCCTTTACTGAATCTTTCTCAATGGATTGTTCGACCCAAACCTTTAATTAACCACACTTGCCCTATGAATTGTTTTCTGCTTTCTGTCTTGGAGGTTTTACCATGATTTCATGGTTTTACCATGTTTTCTGCTTTTCTGTAGTGACTAGACCCTCCTAAAGTCTTTTTTTTTTTTTAAGATTTTATTTATTTGACAGACACAGCGAGAGGGGGATCACAATCAAGGGGAGCAGGAGAGGGAGAAGCAGGCTCCCCAGGGAGCAGGGAGCCCGATGTGGGGCTCGATCCCAGGACCTCGAGATCATGACCCGAGCTGAAGGCAGACGCTTAACAACTGAGCCACCCAGGTGCCCCTAGACCCTCCTAAAGTCTTAATCTCAGCTCTCAGGGGGGGGATTCTTCCCGTTGGGTAGATGGGGAAACTGAGGCCAATCGAAGGGTCAAGAGAACTAGGGTTATTAGGTAGAGCAAGTTTTCCAAACTCAGCTCTTTATAACCATATAGAAGCAGTTGTATACTCTATTTACTGTGCTTTCTAGAATGAGCACTGAGTTTTCTTTTTCTCCCTACAGGGGTCTGTATGAAGCAACATAAGAAGTTGACCCAGGCCATCCAGAAAGCCAGAGATCATGGTGAGCATGAGAAGGGGCCCGGTGCATTTTTCTTAGCCATAAAGAAGGTGATTTAGGACTGGAGGGTGGATATAAATATTCCTTCGTGTCTGAGGAGGTGGCACCCACATCTCCTTTCAGTACTCCACTGTCCCTTTTTCTCTCTCCTGAGTCTCTTATCTTGTCATTGCCCTGTTGCCTTAATCCTCTGTCCTTTTTCTTCCCTTTTATATCTATCAGTCCCAATGCCAGGGATAGATCATGGGAGATCTTTGTATAAATTTCTGGCCCTGGGCTCCATGACACCTTTGCAGAAATTAAAGGTATGCTTCGGGGCGCCTAGGTGGCTCAGTTGGTTAAGCGACTGCCTTCAGCTCAGGTCATGGTCCCAGGGTTCTGGGATTGAGCTCCGCATCGGGCTCCCTGCTCGGCGCGAAGCCTGCTTCTCTCTTTCCCACTCCCCCTGCTTGTGTTCCCTCTCGCTGTCTCTCTCTGTCAAATAAATAAATAAAATCTTAAAAAAAAAAAAAAAAAAAAAAAGTATGTTTCTGCTAGGGCAGATGCAGCTTTATAGCCCTAGGGCAGGGCTGCACAGCTTGGCAGACTAGAGTCCCAGCAGTAAGTATGTCAGTCCACATTGCCCCCTTGGCCAGTTGCCTTTGTGCAGTGTAGAACATGGATAAATATATTCAGTGGTTCTGACTGGTTCCTCCCTCCCTTTATATGTCATTTTACATATTGTCTTAACCCAAACTACCCTTCCTTGCTTCCCTCCCTCACTTTCTCTTTTTTTAATTCCCTAGGTCTCCTCAGTTACCACATTCCTCAGGTTGAACCTCGGGACCTTGACTTCAGTACCTCTCATGGAGCTGTGAGTGCTACTCCACCAGCCCCCACCCTGGTTTCAGGTGACCCCTGGTATCCATGGTATGGCTGGAAACAGCCACCAGAGAGAGAGCTGTCCCGCCTTCGACGGCTCTATCAGGGACATCTCCGAGAAGAGAGTGGTCCCCCACCTGAGTCAATGCCTGAGGTGCTGCTCACAACCCCAGCTGAAGCCTCTTCCACTGAGCAGGAGAAGCCCCAGAGTGCTCTGTAGGAGCTGTAGACTGGGAAGGAATTAAGAGATAGTGCCTAGGAATTACATGATGGGATTTCACTCTGAAGAGTTGTGTCTGTATGTGGCTAATGGCAGGCCTAGGGCCAGAGAGAAGTAATGATGGCTGTTGAAGGGAATAAATGCTTCTGAGGCTTAGGGGAGGGCAGGACAGATGTGTATGGGAAACCCCAAACCCTATATATTGTAAATAGTAGATAGGCTAAACATTCTGTACTTGCTTCAGATTTCTGCTAACTTGGCTTTTCCACAATAAAGCTGTATCTCCTGTTTCTGGACTGAGTTTCAAGATTAATGCCGTTTGTGTCGGGGATGGGGGAATTGGGGAATGGGTGGGGCTGTGGGGAGAGGAGTGGTCATGCTTGAGCCAGACTGGCCAGTGATTCTTGGGACCAGAAGCCACCAGATATGAGCAGTTGGGCCATTATGTCAGGATCACCTTTCTGGCCTCCTGTGCCCAACGCAGTGGCAGTGTCCCCACCATACCTAGCAGTTTCCTGATTGGGGCGGGGGTGTGGGGAGGGGCAGTTGAAAGGGTTGGAGAATGGGACACTAGGCTAGGAAAAATGCGTTGCTATGGCACCCGCGGGGTGGGGGGCGGGGGCGGGGGAGTGGCGTTAAGGGACTGGCCTGGCGGGAGTTAGGGGAGGAGGAGGGGTGGGGGCGATGAGGGGGGATGGGCAGGAGGGTGGGGCGGCCCCCGAGGGGCGGGTCCTGAGCCCCTCCTGCATAGCGGGGAAATAAAGGCTCCCTGAAGTGCTTCCTCTCCTTCCCCCGACCTCCTCCTTTCAGGGAGGGGCGGAAGTGACGTGGCACGGGGCGGGTCCGTCCACGCACAATGGGCCATGGAGTTCTCGTTCGATGTGGATGCGCTGCTCCCGGAGCGGATCACGGTGCTGGATCAGCACCTGCGACCCCCAGCCCGCCGACCCGGAACCACAACGCCGGCCCGGTGACATCTCAAACCCGCCCCAAGGCCCTTCTCTCCTTGTTCTTCTAAAAAACCTGGTCCAGGCACCACGCCCCCTTCTCACTGACTAGTGACCTCCTTTTGTTGCTCTGGCTCAACCTTCTGGTGACCTTTGACCCTAGACCTAGTGGAGTTGATGGGCACTTGCATCTGTGACCTTTCACTCCTTGGCCTGATTTGTTCTAACCAAAGGATGTGGTTGACACGCCCTTCCTGCTTCCCCACAATAAACCTCAGGGAGGGGGGAGTGTAATGTATTGAAAAAGAGGTGTGGCAGAAGTTTGGGTTCCAGAAAGGTGGGGTGGAAAATCAGATCGGAGGTCTCCAAGGTAAGGTCAGAGAGTCTTAAGTGCTGAACCTGGGTTGAGCTTGTGGCCAAGGTTCCCAGGACCCTCTAATTCAGTGAGTATCTGACTCTTTGTTTCTTTTTTTCTGTAGTGTTGATCTGCAGCAGCAAATTATGACCATTGTAGATGAACTGGGCAAGGCTTCTGCCAAGGTATTGGGGAGTCTTTAGATGGAGGGGCTCTCTGGGGCCAGTAGATAAGGGAGGCATAGGTCCTTTGAAATGGACTTGCAGAAAGTCTGTCTATCTTCCCGGCAGGCTCAGCATCTTCCTGCTCCCATCACCAGTGCATCAAGGATGCAGAGTAACCGCCATGTCATGTATGTGCTCAAAGACACTTCAGCGCGACCGTGAGTGCCAAATGCCCTTCCATCCCATACTTGATTCCTTCCTCCCCCAACCCCTCTTCCTTTTTTGACTCTCCCTTACAAATAGTTGCTACTAGCTTGTTTTACTATTTTCCCCATCCTACAGGGCTGGAAAAGGAGCCGTTATCGGCTTCCTTAAAGTTGGATACAAGAAACTCTTTGTACTGGTGAGTATTACTGGAAGCTGAGAGTTCACATGCCTTGGCTTCTGAGAATAAAAGTGCTGGGAGTTGGGAGGTGGCAACGATGTCTGGGTCCTAAAAGGTACTTGTTTTTCTTTATCTCGTAGGATGATCGTGAGGCTCACAATGAGGTAGAACCACTTTGCATTCTAGACTTTTACATCCATGAGTCACTTCAGCGCCATGGCCATGGGCGAGAACTCTTCCACTATATGTTGCAGGTGTCACTTACTTATCTTTTCACCAGTCCATCCAAAATAGAGATCAAAGGCCCCTTTGCGCTGAGCCCTTCCAGAGGCCTTGCCTTCCACCCTCCTGCCTGCCATGTTCCCATATCCTCCTATTCCCTTCCCAGGCTGCTGGGTTCCTGTTGGCATGCTCTCCCCCCACCTTCTCCTACCCTGAGTCTCCTGTTCCCTGCAGAAGGAGCGAGTTGAACCACACCAACTGGCCATTGACCGACCCTCACAGAAGCTGCTTAAGTTCCTGAATAAACATTACAACCTGGAGACCACAGTTCCACAGGTTAGAGGTTTCAGAGGGTAGATCCTTACTGATCCTTACTAATGCTCAGCAAAGAAGTGGCATCTTCCAAGCACTTCTTATTCCCCATTATATAGGATTCATTTCATACAGCTAAGCTCTTCCTTTTTTTTTTTTTTCCTTTTTTTGTGGTAACATCTCTCATTCTGCAGCTATTCATAGTCATCTATTTTAATTTTTTGCTGTTCTGTATACCCAGTAATATGTTTGTGCCCCAAACATAGCCAGCTCATTTGCATCTCCTTGTTTTTACAGAGGTCTTTACTCAATGTTTATTAAGGCCCAGAAAAGTATATATTTCTTATCCTTTGGGAGGTTTGGCTTTATATGGAGAATGTGGTTTGCGTATAAGTAAATACAGTATAACGTTACTAATGCTATCCATTCATTTAGCAAGTATTTATTGAGCACTTGACACTGTTCTGGACACTAGGAATACTTGACAAAACAGATAAAAGTTTCTGCCCTTGTGGAGCTTATATCCTAGTTGGTGAGACAAACATAATGTATGACTATGTAGTATGGTTGATGATACGTGCTCTGGAAAGATGAGAGCCACTAAGAAGGCTTGCGAGTACCGCTGTGGGGATGGGAGTGCATGGGCTTGTGAGTCAGATAACGGAGAGTGCAGAGAGGGCATCCCAGGCAAAAGGAATGGCTCGTGCAAACTCCATGAGATGGGGATGTGCCTGAGCAAGTGAATTGGCTGGTGTGGCTACAGCAGCAGGATTGAAGGGGAGTGTGTAGATTAGATCACGCAGCAGCGGGGGAGGAATAATATTTCCAATCTGACAGGTTATTGTAAAGGCTTTGGCTTATGCTCTGAGTGGAAAGAGGAGAGTCATAGTAGGTGTTTGAGCAGAGGGATGATACCATCATACTTTTAGCCAGATCACTTTGGCTGTTAAGGATAGGAGCAACTAGACCAGTTAGGAGGCAACAATCCTGATGAAAAATGGTGGTGGCTCAAACCAAGATGGTAGCAGTAGAGAGGGTAAAGGGTGGTCAGATTTTAAATATTTTGAAGTTAAATAAGATTTCCTGGTAGATTATCTGTGGAAAAAGAGAAAGAAGGAGGGAAGGATGATCCCAAACTCAGCCTGAGCCATTGGACAGATGAAGTTTCCGTAACAGAGATGGTAGGTGGAGCAGCCTTGGGAAGATATAGTAGGAGTCCACTTTGATTTTGTTAATCCTAGGTTGAGTAGACAGTTGGGTACTTCTCTGGAGTTTAAAAAGAGAAGAGGTTTGGAATAGAAAGGTCTCTGCATACATAGGGTATTGAAAGCAGTGAGGCAGAATGAGGTCACCAAGGAGTGAGTATAGAGAAAGAGAAATGGTTCAAGGACTTGAGCCCTTGAGTACTCTTTTTTTTTTTTTTTTTAAGATTTTATTTATTTATTTGACAGAGAGAGACACAGCGAGAGAGGGAACACAAGCAGGGGGAGTGGGAGAGGGAGAAGCAGGCTGCCCGCTGAGCAGGGAGCCCAATGTGGGGCTCGAACCCAGGACCCTGGGACCATGACCTGAGCCGAAGGCAGACAGACGCTTAACAACTGAGCCACCCAGTACTCTTTTAAGAGGTGTCATGGAGCAGGAGAACAGCACTAGTGAATTAGATGAAAATTTTTAGGTAGGGTGCCCTGGAAGGCCAGTGAGGAAGGTGTTTCCAGGAGACAGAAATGGCTTACTGAGTAAAATGCTGCTGATCAGTGAGGTCAGAAGAGGCCTGAGAGGTGACCATTGTATTTAGTCACCTGAGGCCACTGGTGATCCTAATTAGCCTTTTCCCTGCAATGGTGGGTGGAAGTCTGCATGGATTGGTTAGGAGATTGAGAAGCTAGGAAGTGGAGATAACAAGAATAGGCCACTCTTTTAAATGCTGATTTAATGGGGGCACGTCGGTGAAGTGTCTGACTCTTGATTTCAGCTCAGGTCATGATCCTCAGGGTCCTGGGATTGAGCCCTGTGTCTGTCTGGCTCCATGCTCCACGGGGAGTCGGCTTGAGGATTTCTCTCCCTCTCCCTCAGCCCCTCCCCCCACTCGCCCTGCAAGCTCATTCTCTCTCAAATAAGTAAATCTTTTTTTTTTTTTAAGATTTTATTTATTATTTGAGAGAGAGCGTGAGCGCACAAGTGGGGTGAGGGGCAGAGGGAGAAGCAGGTTTCCTGCCCGGCAGGGAGCCCAATGCAGGACTCAACCCGAGAACTCCGGGATCGTGACCTGAGCCGAAGGCAGGTGTTTAACTGGCTGAGCCACCCAGGTACCCCTTTCAAATAAGTAAATCTTAAAAAAAAAAAAAAATGCAGCTTTAAGGGGAACAAAGAAAAAGAGCAAGAGCTAGAGGGGAAAGTGGATTAAGAGAGGGTTGATTGTTTTCAGTTGGAAGAACCAACAGCATAAGAATGCCTTGGTAGAGAGAAAATGTGATGATGTCAGAGAACATGAGGAGAATTGCTGAAGCAAAGTCATGGGCAGGAGGGGTTGGGATTGGGTTGACAAGTTTGCCTTGGATTCAGAGCATGGACAATATGATTTGATTGATGTGCTTACAAAGGAGGTATAGAGACATGGTGAGTGCTACCTTGGGGTGGGGATTGGGTAAAGGAAGGCTTGACTTAAGCTTAATCTTGAAAGGTGAATGTCATGGGGACAGTGGACAAGTGGGCAGGCTAAAGTGCATTTCATATACAGGAACCAGCATGAGCAAAAGCAGATAGGTATTCAATTATCTTCTGGGGTATTGCAGGCAGTTTGGTGTGGCAGGAGTGCTGGGCATGTGCTTGTTTCTGGAGGAGGGTGGGTGGCTAGACAGGGTCAAGGCAGGAAACAGGCAGGGTCTATTTATACTTAGAATGTCCTCCCCTTGTACATTGTTCCATTAAGAGGCAGTGAAGAGCAGTGGAAGGAGCACAGTATTAGGCATAGCCAGGTAACCTATAAGACCAAAACATAGAGTATAAATAATCATGTAAACAATGATTCATGAGCTCTGTGTGCTATCTACATGGATCATCTCAGTTGATCCTTATACATCTCTTTGAGGTGGGTACTTTTATTGACTCCATTTGAGGTTTGTACAGATTTAATGACTTGACCAAGTTCACATAGCTAATAAGTGGCAGAGCAAGAATTTGAACCCATTGCCACTCTTTTTTTAAAAAATGTTAAACATTTTATTTATTTGTTTATTTCTTTTTTTTTTTAAGATTTTATTTGACAGAGACACAGCGAGAGAAGGAACACAAGCAGGGGGAGTGGGAGAGCGAGAAGCAGGCTTCCCGCGGAGCAGGGAGCCCAATGCGGGGCTCAATCCCAGGACCCTGGGACCATGACCTGAGCCGAAGGCAGCCACTTAACAGACTGAGCCACCCAGGCGCCCCTATTTATTTCTTTATTGCTATTTTTTAAATTTAAATTTAATTAATTAACCCATTGCCCACTCTTGATGACTACACTGTATTATTCCTGGCTGAACTGCTACAGCTAGAGTCTGGGGCTTGAGGCCCAGTTCTGTCACTTGTTAGCTACTTGGCTTTGGGCAGGCCATGTCTCCAAGCCTTTACTCTTTAACACAGGGACTCCAAGGATTGTTGTGAAGGCCAAACTGAATATGATAATATAATGAAATCACTCTGAGTCAATTACTAGTTATCAAAGTGGCACGCTGTCCTCCAGCATGTCTTCCCTTGACAGTTCCACCCATTTGAACCCTACTTAAAGCTTAGTTATTCTCAGTATTTGTATACTTAAGCCATTTGGCCTGGTGTGTATATGTGTGTATGTTTAAGCTTCTGTTTTGAAAGTTTTGGATGCCTCTTCTTCCCTGGTGTTTTGTGCACCCTGTCTCCATTAGCCTGGGTCCTGGGAGAACTAAAAAGTAGGGTACAGACTTTTGGTTTTTGAGATAAAATGCACTCTTTTACCTATCTAAAATACACAGTTCAGTGGTTTTTAGTATATTCACAGTGTTGTCTGATTATCCCTGCTAATTCCAAAACTCTTCCATCACACAAAGAGAAACCCAGAACTCATTAAGCAGTCACTTCCCATACCCCTTTCCCCAGCCTTTGTCAACCAGTAATCTGCTCTCTGGCAATTTGCTTATTCTGCACATTTTATATAAATGGAATCCTACAATATGTTTGGCTTTCACTTACCATAATGTTTTCAGAGGGTTCATCCATGTTGCAGCATATATCAGTACCACATCCCTTTTTATGGGTGAATAATATTCTATCATATGAATATACTACATTTTGTTTATCCATTCATCAGCTGATTCACATTTGGTTGTTTCCATGTTTTGGTGATGAATATTTGTAAGATTTTGTTTGCACATATCTTTTCAGTTTTCTTGGGTATATACCTAAGAGTGGAATTACTGGGTCATATGGTAATTCTTTTAATTTTTTGAGGAACTGACAGAATGTTTTTCCACAATGACTACAACATTTTACATCCTCTACCAGCAGTGTACGAGTATTCCAATTTCTCAACATCCTCACCAACATTTGTCATTTTCCTTTTTTTTTTTTTTTTTTAAGATTTTATTCATTCACTTGGGGCGCCTGGGTGGCTCAGTCGTTAAGCGTCTGCCTTCGGCTCAGGTCATGATCCTGGCGTCCTGGGATCGAGCCCCACATCGGGCTCCCTGCTCAGCGGGGAGCCTGCTTCTCCCTCTCCCACTCCCCCTGCTTGTGTTCCTGCTCTTGCTATCTCTCTCTCAAATAAATAAATAAAATCTTTAAAAAAAAAAAAAGATTTTATTCATTCACTTGACAGAGAGAAAGAGAGCACAAGCAGGGGGAGTGGCAGGCAGAGGGAGAGGGAGAATCAGGCTCCCCATGGAGCAGGGAGCCTGACATGGGCCAATCCCAGGAGCTGGGATCACAATCCGAACCCGAGGCAGAAGCTTAATTGACTGAGCCACCCAGGCGCCCCACCTTTTTTTTTTATATTTTAATTAGCTATGGTAGTGGGTATGCACTGGTATCTCTTTGTAGTTTTGATTTACATCTCCTTGTTGACTAATGATGTTCAGCATCTTTTCAAGTGCTGATGGACCATTTGCATATCTTCTTCAGAGAAGTGTTTATTCAAGTCCTATGCCCATTTTTTTTTTTAAGTAGGCTTTACACCCAGCCTGGAGCCCAACATGGGGCTTGAACTCATGACCCTGAGATCAAGACCTGAGCTGAGATCAAGAGCCAGATACTTGACCAACTGAGCCACCCAGGCACCCTCCTTCTGCTTACTTTTTTTTTTTTTAAAGATTTTATTTATTTTGACAGAGAGAGACACAGCGAGAGAGGGAACACAAGCAGGGGGAGTGGGAGAGGGAGAAGCAGGCTTCCCGCGGAGCAGGGAGTCTGATGCGGGGCTCGATCCCAGGACCCTGGGATCATGACCCGAGCCGAAGGCAGGCGCTTAATGACTGAGCCACCCAGGCGCCCCCTTGTGCTTATTTTTAAAGTGTGTTCTTTGTTCTTGAGTTGTAACTGTTTTTTATATGTTCTAGATATAATACCCTTATCAGATGTATGATTTGCAAATATTTTTAAAAATTTTTTATTGTTATGTGAATCACCATACATTACATCATTAGTTTTTGACGTAGTGTTCGCAATATTTTTTCTATTCTGTGGGTTTTTTCATTTTCTTGATCGTGTCTTTGGAAGTACAAAAGATTTTGCTTTTGGCGAAGTCCAGTTTTGTTTTTTTTTTCTTATGTTGCTTATGCTTTGGTGTCATATTTAAGAAACAATTGCCTAATCCAGGTCATGAAGATTTTCCCATTTCTTTCTTTTTTTTTTTAGAGAGAGTGCATGAGCAGGGTGGGGGCGCAGAGGGAAAGAATCTTAAGCAGACTTCTAGTTGAGCGCGGAGCCTGATGCGGAGGTCAATCTCATGACCCTGAGATCATGACCTGAGCCGAAACCAAGAGTCAGCCGCTCAACTGACTGAGCCACCCAAGCACCCCCGCCCCCATGTTTCCTTCTAAGAGTTTCATAGTTTTAGCTCTTGACAGTTAGATCTTTGAGGTGCCTGCCTGGCTCAGTCTGAAGAGCATGTGACTCTTGATCCTCCAAATTGTGAGTTTGAGCCCCACATTGGATGCAGAGATTACTTAAATAAATAAACTTAAAAAAAATTTTTGAAACCCAAAACATTTAGGGTCTTTGACCCAGTTGAAATTATTTTTGTCTGATGTGAGGTAGAGGTCCACATTCATTACCTTGCATGTGAATATTCAGTTGTCCAAGCACCATTTGTTAAAGAAGCTGTTTTTTCCCCCCATTGACTCGTATTGGCACTCCCTTGAAAATTGACCATAGACACATGGGTTTATTTCTGGACTCTATTCATGCCATTGGTCTGTATGTCTAGCTTCAGGCCTCTTCCATACCATTTTGATTGCGATACCTTGTAAGTTTTGAAATCAGGAAGTGTGAATCCTCCAAGATTGTTTTGGCTATTTGAGGTCCTTTATAATTCCATATCAACTTTTAGGATCAGCTTACCAGGGTCTGAGTTTTTGACTGAGTCTGTCAACAAGGACAGGAAGGCTGGCTTCTGTTCCTCCCACTGTGGTTTTTATGGGACCAGGTTGTGTCCCCGTGTAGTGGTGAATGGCTGAATGAACAACATATATTTCACTTGTTTCATCTCATAGGTCAACAACTTTGTGATCTTCGAAGGCTTCTTTGCCCATCAGCATCGTAAGTGTTGGCCAAGTAGTTGGGGTGAGGGGAAGGACAGGTGGATTCTTGATCCCACTGGCACCCTCACTGAGGGGCACCACCGCTTCCTTCTCACAGGGCCCCCTGCTCCCTCCCTGAGGGCATCTCGACACTCTCGCGCTGCCATGGTTGATCCTACACCCGCTGGTAAAGCTGCAGTGAATGGGCGGAACTGTAGGCCATGGTGGCTAGTTCCTCTGGAGGCCACAGGGGGCACAGTGCAATTGTGGGCAATTTGGGAGAATTCTCAAGCAGCCCAAGTCTCCAGCAGTTGTTACCCATCTGCTTTTGCCCTCATGAGCTTAGTACATCTTACACTTGTCAGAACTTTTAACTAAGTGAGCTCATTGGGACCTGTTTGATGATTGATATTGATGTGGTCTCTTGCCGCTTCAGGCCCATCAAAATAGGCCAGGGTCACCTTCCTTTGCAGACCCCTCAGGTTTCTGTCAGTCAAGGGACAGACAAGTGCGGTCAGCCCTTCCATTTCCAGTCATAGAATAGTGACATGAATGGTCCAAAGTTAAATATTAGTTTTAGAAAATAACGCTCAGATTTTATAATATTTCCAACCAAATAATGAAATTGATCTGGAGAAACCAAATCTAGGAGGTACTGAAATGCTGCCCAAGCTCCCCATTCCCTCCTCATACACACATATTCCCTGCCAGTCTGAGCCCCACTCCTTCCTCACTGCCTCCCACAGCTTGCACAAAAGTGCCCCCATGCTGAGCTAGCTGGCTTTGTGGCTAGCTCGCCCCTCCTCCGTAGCCAGGAAAGGGAGTAACCACTACCCGAAGAACAATCTGTTACCATTACTAGCTTTGACCAGTGTCGGGCACTGGGAGGCAGTTCATATCCAGGACTTGCTTTGCTTGCCAAGGCCTCCCCCATCCAGCTCCTGCTGACTACAGGCTGTGAGAGGGAGTGAGGGCCCACAAGGGCGGTGAGGGCCCAAGCCCACAGGGGAGGGGACCATGGATAAAGCTTAAGTGGATTTGCTGAGAAATCTCTCCTTTGCCACACACAATAGAGAACCTCTTGAGAGGGAAAGGGAGGGAGCAAATAGAAAAGCGAGAGCATGGGAAGCAGAGCTTTGGATAGTATGTTAGCCTCCCATTTACTCTGCTAACTCCCAAGTGTCTTTGTTTTCTCCTCAAACTTTGTTTTTCCTAATAAAGCTTCAATCTTGCCCTAGAAGGAGAGGTTCTGCCCTACCCTAACCTCCCCTGATCTCTCCAAAGCAATTCCTAATTAACCAAGGACTTTGTCCATCTCATCTAGAGGGCCCGGCTGGGACCATTCCACTGCCCCAGAATCCCAGGGGGGCCTGACAGCACCCACTGACAGTAAGAGCTTGCCTCCCTTAGCCACCTTTCTCCTGCATCTCCCAGGCCCGAGTCTCCCCCTAGAACTTTTCCCCCAACTCTGCATTTGGCCTGCTCCTTCTGGCTCCCCTCAAAAGTGCTCCAGCATTTCCCCTGAATTCCCTCTTGGCGTGAAGGCATTGCCACAGCTTCTGCGATGGAGCTGAACTGAACTCTCTCTTCCCTCAGGAGGAACTGTGGTGTGAGGGAGCAGAGGTTTGGGGTCAAGGGGGTAGTAGCTGGGAGGAGGGGTGCAAAGTATATCTTCTAATGCTTACCTTGTCTGTGTCCTGTCCACTGTCAGCTCCAGCAAGAAAGCTGCCACCCAAGAGAGCAGAGGGAGACATTAAGCCATATTCCTCTAGTGACCGAGAATGTAAGACTCGGGTAGGGTGGCTGGGCTTGGGGGCCTTAACCCAGGACAAGTAGTTCTCTCTAAAGGCTCTGATTTCTCTTTTTTCTACCCAAATCTTTGCTGTCATCACTCTCTTCTCCTTTTTCTTCTTTCTCCGTCTTGCTCTGTATTTTCCCTCTTGCCAGTTCTGAAGGTAGCTGTGGAGCCTCCGTGGCCCCTGAACAGGGCCCCTCGCCGTGCTACACCTCCAGCCCATCCACCCCCCCGCTCCAGCAGCCTGGGAAACTCACCAGAACGGGGTCCCCTCCGCCCCTTTGTGCCAGAGCAGGAGTTGCTGCGTTCCCTGCGCCTCTGCCCCCCACACCCTACCGCCCGCCTTCTGCTTGCTACCGACCCTGGGGGCAGCCCAGCCCAACGTCGGCGCACCAGGTAATAGGAGTTGGAGGGTTAGGGAGCCTCAGGACTGTCAAAGAGGGTGTTAGCAATGGCAAAGGGCAGTTTGGATCTGCCAGAGATGAGAAGCAATAGGACAGGGGGATTGGAGAGTCCTGACACCTTTTGAGAAGAGTATATTGGACCAGATTTGTGGGAGCAGTCTGGAAATAAGTTACATGAAGGAGTACAATAGTACTTTATATGGAGTCTAGGGACTCTAGTTTTTAAAGTGAGAGATGGGAGAAAGGATAGGAATAACAGATCCATTGGGTTGGGGGGAACTGAGTCTCTCGTATTGGGGAAATCTTGGTTTAATGCTTACTGGGAAGATGCAATGTTTCTGACAATTTGGGGAGCCACTGGCCTCATGTTAGTCCTTTGTATAGCAGGAACCCATCCCAGCAGAGTGGGCATCTCCTTGATTTCTCTCCCTAGCTTTCTCTTCACCTCTGACTTCTCTTTCTGTTTTTCTCTCTCCCCCATTTTCCCTTGCCCTTTCTCCTGTCCATAACACCCTTCCACAGCTCCCTTCCCCGCTCTGATGAGAGTCGATACTGACAGATAGTTACCCCCTTCCCTCCCTGGGAGACCTGGGGTAGGCAGAGCCCCTTCTCCCTGAGAACCCCAGGTCCACTCTTCCATTGTAGTCCCCAGGTTCCAGTGGAACCTGACAGAGCTCCTAGGATTCCCTCTTCCTCTTTCTTGGGCAAAGGTGTTGTCAGGGTCCCAGGTGGCCTAATACTTTGTAGCTTTTCTTACTGTAGAAAGCACGCCTTTTTTCCTAAGTGGGCTCTGAACACTCCCACAAGATAGCCTGATTCGCTGCCAGATCCCTTGGTTGGGTGGCTCATACTCATTATCCAGAGAAGCACACTCTTGCTTGCTATTAGAATCTAGAACACCTTAGGAAGGTCCAAGGACCTCCTGTGCCAGGGAAACCTTTTAAGGAGTCTTGTCCATGGAGTAAATCCCATAGTCCTTCTACAGTGTTACTGGTGGCTCGAATACTGTTTCGTGCTGCCTACCACACTTACCTTCTCAGCCTGCTGAAGACAGCCAACGAGCTCTGCTTCAGAGCAGTTCAGTGATAAAGACAGTCCCCAAAGGGATCCACTCAACATTGCCAAACTCTTAATCTCCCCATTTTTTGTGTATGTGTCTGGGAACCCCTAAGCTGATGTCTGCTTTGAGGCTCTAAAGACTCCCCACACTTCTAAAGATACCACCACTTCCCCCAGATCCAGATTCTGTGAGGAAGTTTGTTTCTTGGCAGTAGATCCCACTGAGTATCCTGGGATCACTCTTAGCCATGTTTCAGAAGACAAGCCCTGAGTCTCAAGTATCTTGTTAGCTTCTGGGATCCTCTCTCGCATACACCCTGCCCCAGTAGGTAGGTGATTATATATTCCAGTCTTGTGAGATTGTCTCGAGGTGATAGGGGAACTCTCCTCTGGCCTTTCCTCCATAGCAAGAACCTTCCCCTGCTCCGTACCCAGGGTATGGACCATCTTCCCCCTCCCTACTCTCTGAATGTGTGGTAGATCAGGTACCCCCACCGTGTTCCCCCATCCCAGTACTTGGGAGCAGGATCTCCCTCTCTCCCAACTCCTTTTCCTTCTCCTTTTCAGTGTTGTCTGAATAAAGTGTGCATTCTTTTGTGTTTTTTAAATGGACATTTTCAATGAAAAAAAAAAATCAAAAAAACCCCAAACTTCAGGTCTCAGCCTCGTTTGTGTGTCACCTGATTTTTTTCCCTGGGATCCCTGGTCCTCTGATCTTCCTTACCTTTGTGATCTGCTGGATCTTCTGCGGATTCTGTCTCCTGTCAGCCCCTGGATCCCTCTGTATAGGCTTCTAGGCCTACTCCCCCATTCCCTCCAGAAACCTCCAGCTCTTCCCAGTGACTTCTACCCTTTAGTGTAGGCCAGCCATTGCTGAAATGTCAAGATTTAGCAACATCTCTGGGATCCACTTATTGTCTCCTGACTATTCCCTGAATTCCTCTTCCCATTCTGATTTCTTGCCCTCTCGCCCATCCTTGGACCTCTCTCAAGACAATTCCTTTTCCTCCTGAATTCAGCCTTGTCACTCCCTATTTCCCTCTGGTCTGATGTATCCTATAATTAAAATAACCATGTTTTCTAAACCAAACACCAGGGCACCTGGTCCAACAAATTTTTTTGCCTGAGTCTGGTTTTCTGGCATAACTTGGATCACATTTAGCCTTACTTTTAACACATTTGACCTTAACAACAACAAACCAGAACTGCTCCAGAAAGTCTTGGGGTATAAAATGAGCCCCCTCCCCTTTTCTGAGGCACAGCTTAGTTTAAAACCCCATAGGAATGGTAATTACCCTTCTGTTTTTCCTGTACTATTCCTTTCATTCCTCTCCTCTGATTCCCTCATACCCACTCATCTTTCTTCCTATAGCCTCTTCCCCATCATCTCCCATTTCTTCTACAGGGGGGCTCCCCCAGGGCTGGTAGCCCAAAGCTGCTGCTACAGCCGCCATGGGGGGTTGAATTCCTCATCCCCCAATACAGGTAAGTATTCATCCCTCTTTACCCTCAAATCAGGTAGGCCATATTCACTACCTACTCCAGCCTTCCCATGCACATGCCTGGTGTTTCCATAGGCAACCAAGAATCGAAGCAGGGGGAACAGGAAACAGAGAATAGGTGAGGTCTGAGCCCCTCCTCCACCAGCCTCCCACCACCTCTGACTCCTTTTCCTAACATCACTCTCAGCTCCTTTCTCCTCTGAACACCAGCTCCTCCCACAAACTGTTCTACCTAACATCCTAATATCCTGAAACCCTCTTTCCCCATAGGCTCAACTCGTGCTTACCTTTGGTACTGAGGGGTTTCAAATTTGGACGTAGCACTAATGGTTTCAGCCTCATACGCCATCATATGTCCTACTCTACATCAGGGCCCGACAGACCTTGAAGAGTCTCTGCTCTTAATTGCCACTTTAATATCCCTATAACCCACTCTCCATCTCCCTCCCACCTACCAGGTCTGCCAGCGAGGAGCAGGTCTTGTCACAGGCTGGGTCTGGGGAGGAACACATGCACACAGTTCCTCCTCAGGCCCAGGCCCTGCCAGCCCAGGCCTGGACAATGGGTGGGGACATATTCAACGCCAGGTTCATTCGAAACTTGCAGGACCGTCGCAGCACCAGGCCTTGGTGACCGCAACACCCCCTCACACCTTCAAAGTCAGTATTCTCACTACAGGAGGTCCAAAGCCCGCCCTCATAATGGATGTATTCATGCATTCATTCATTAATTCAACAGGCTTTATCAATGCCAAGTCACTTGTATTTTATTTTTAACCTGAGTAATAAAAGTATTTATTTTTATCAGGAGAGCTACTGGAAGTTGATTGTCATTATTTCAACCCCACCCCTCGCTCTTCGTTGTACCTGGTTCAGGCCCATTTTCTCCCAGGTGTTTGCGCAAGCGCCACCGCCAGGACCTAAATTACTGCGCAAGCGCTCTGAGACGGCCTCGAGAGCCGGCAAGCGCAGGCGCACTCACTGCGGACAAGTGCCTCACCGCCTCCCTGGAACCAGCTGCAGTGCGCAAGCGCGCAACATCTCCGTTTCCCTCCCTTCAGCCCCTTCAACCCCTACCCCCCCCTTTCCCCTTCAAGAAGCCGGCTCCGGGGCGCGCTCTGCCCTGTGAGGAGGCCAGAGGCCGGACACTGGAGGCGCTGTCTCCGCTCCCGTTAGATCATGTACCAGCCCAGCCGAGGGGCGGCCCGGCGTCTCGGCCCCTGCCTCCGCACGTACCAGGCTCGCCCCCAGGTGAGAGCAGAGGGGAAACGGGGAGGGAGGAGAGGGGGCGGGGAGAGACCCTCCTCAGAGCCGGCGCGTGGGGCGGAGCGCGCGCCGTTAGGCGCAGGCGCAGTGGCGTCCTATCGCCCCTTCTCACCTGTGCAGGGCGGTGCGTGGAGGGGCGAGGGGTCGCGGGGACTCCAGGACTGCGCAACGCGACGTGGCGTGCACGGGATGTTCTCCCGGGTCTAGGGCGTGCAGGCGGGGGTGAACCAGGGACGGTGGGGCGCGGCCGCATTTCGCCGGCGTTTCCGCGGTTACCTGTGCCTGGAGGTGATTTGAAGGACAAGGGGCGGAGAGGTTCGCAGCCTGGCCACGGAGCCGCCCCGGAATTCCCAGGTCCCGACCAGACAGACCTGCCGGCCGCCCTCTGCAGCCGGCGCATCTTACACCGGGATAGCGGTCAGGGCAGGAAGGCCGGCCTGGGTGGATCCGGTTCGGGCCCCTGCGTCGGGCCGGGCTAAATGGCCACGCCCCCGGCGGAGACGGCGCCTCGGGGACCGAGGTACCCGCAGGGCCAGCCAGCCTTCCCGGAAGTGAGACCCCCCCCGCCCCCCAGGGGCTCCCTGAGAGCGGAGGGACCCGGGCTAGGCCTGACTTTGGGTGACCTCCCGCCCGTCGCACTTGCAACGTCGGTAAACCAGAGGAATGGAGCCCAGCCTTTAACGGTCTCGGCTTGTTTGTGTCATTAGAGGAGCCCGAAATGATAGTAGCTTACATTTGCATACAACTTACAGATGGCGAAGTTTTATTTAATTTATTACGTCATATGGTTCTCAAAACAATTCAGTGTGGCTTCATCGTCCTCGTTTATAAGAGGACATTTATGAGATGGGCATAGGGAATGAGAGTGCCCAAGGTGTCACAATGTAATCAGAGCTAGGAGAAATGTCTTCTACTTAAAGTTGGATGTTTTTTTCTATCACAAACTTATCAATGGTGGAGTTTTGTTAAGGGCTACATCATTTCATCCACAGTACACTAAAATCTGTTGCTCCGTTCCTTTGTTCATTTTTCAAAATATTAGGATTCTTTCTGTAAGAGAGGTGTAACTGCCCCTAAACAGTGTTGGGATCTTAAACAAATGTAAATGTATTTACTAACGTTTTTGGGGAAGTACTTGTACCTGTTTCCTCTTGTTTTCAGTAGAGATGGAGATGAATTAATCCCATTTTCCGCCTGTCAGGAGGAGCAGGTGGGACTGGAAGTGTATTAATGAACAGAGTTTAGATGAGGGGGCATCAGGCAGCTAGATTCTTATATTTTTCCCTTTTATTCTTCCTCCTTAGGACCAGCTTTCTCCACGGGCTCTACCATTCCCACCCCTTTGGCCCCCCTCCACAACAACCACTTCTCCATCTTACCTTCTCTGGTCTCCCCCACCCCCACCCATCTGGCTGCTGCCTCGAGCTCCCCCACTACCTCTCCCTCAGATCCAGGCCCTCAGCTCACCATGGGTGGTTCTCCCTCCAGGAAAGGGGGAGGAGGGGCCAGGACCTGAGATGCATAGCGGCTGCTTGGATGGGCTTAGGAGCCTATTTGAGGGACCTCCCTGCCCCTGTCCTGGGGCTTTGATACCTTTCCAAGCCCCTGGGACCTGCCGCCCTTCCCCTGCCACTCCACCAGGAGATCCGAGTATGGAGGAACACCTGGCTGTCATGTATGAGAGACTGAGACAAGAGGTAAGTCAGCTTGAAAGTGGCTTTCATCTGCAGTGAGAAGGGATGTAGGTAATACTTGGAAGTAGAGGGTTAGTCAACTGGATTTTCTTGGAATTAACGAGGCAGGCATGTATATATCTTATAAACATTTCCCAAGGCAAAGATGTTCTTCAGTTTGGATTTAAGGGAAGTTAAACATGCGATGAGATGACTTTTTACTCAGAGGGGAGTAAGGAAGCATCAAAAAGAGAAAACTGAGAAGTAGGATCATCTTTTCTTTCTTACTGGGCTGATGCCTTCTTCTTCCACCTAGCTTCCCAATCTCTTCCTTCACTCCCACGACTATACTCTCTACTCATCGGATGTGGAATTCATCAATGAGATCCTGAACATCCGTACCAAGTGAGAATCCAGGCACGGGTAGGGCCTTGGGGAGGAAAAGCACCGCGTGCTTTCTACTTGATCTTTTTCATTTACCAGAGAAGGTCCTGCCACTTCTCACAACTGTTTCCCGTTCCCCAGACAGAGGCCAGTTTGGTTTTCTGATTATGCCATCATGAGCGATCTTTCCCATTCCTTCTTCCCAGGGGCCGGACATGGTACATTCTGTCACTGACCCTCTGCCGCTTCCTGGCCTGGAACTATTTTGCACAGCTTCGGTTGGAGGTTCTACAGCTGACCCGCCACCCAGAGAACTGGACCCTGCAAGCCCGTTGGCGGCTTGTGGGGCTGCCCATCCACATGCTCTTTCTGCGTTTCTACAAGCGTGACAAGGAAGAGCTTTATCGGTAAGAGGAAGTGAGAAAAGATCCAGTTTCCTAATCCTATCTTTGGGACTCTGGTCTAGTCTTCCAGACAATCCTTGATCTACCCTGACTTGACTGCAGGCTCCTTGAGGGCAGGGATTTTGTTTTCTCTATTTTAATATAACAGAAATCGGGGACTTTGAGTGTGTTAGGAAACCTCTAGACTCAGTTCCTTTTTGTACATTATGTGGCACATGGTAGCCATTCAAGTGTTTAGTGAACAAATGAAAATTCCTGTCTGCTAAGTTGAGCCTCACAACCTTAGGTAGAGTATTTGGTAAATTTCTGGCATAGAATAGAATCCCAGGAAATTGTTAGGCTCAGCCCAAACCAGTGATTCTCAAACTTTGCTGCATGGTGGAATCATCTAAGGATCTTTAAAAAATATTGGTGCCAGACATTCTGATTTAAGTGGGACAGGGTACAACCTGGGCATCAGGAGTTTTTGAGGAGTTTTCCAGGTGATCTAATATGCAGCAAAATTTAGGAACTATGGCTTAAACAAATGCTTGCATTAAACTTTGGGACCAGTCACCTCCCTCAGTAAGCCTCTCTTTTTCTCTTCACCAGGACCTATGATGCCTATTCCACCTTCTACCTGAATTCCAGTGGCCTCATTTGTCGCCATCGCCTAGACAAAGTGAGTCCTTAGGCTGGGTGGGGATGGGGTGAAGGTGTAGAACGTCCACCAACTGGCATTAACCTCTGTCCCTGCAGCTGATGCCTTCACACTCGGCCCCAACGCCTGTGAAGAAGCTGCTAGTGGGAGCCCTGGTGGCTCTGGGACTGTCAGAGCCAGAACCCAACTTACACTTGTGTTCCAAGACCTGATCCAGGAACTGGGGTGGAGGCAGCACTGAAGACTTCGCTATATACGCACAAGAGGAAGAGGTGGGGGCGGAGGCCGAGAATCTCAGGAGCCAGCTTCCTCCCCTCTTTATTCTTTTTTTGCCATCTCATGCTGTGTAAAGCTGCTGTGTAATTTAACTTGTAAATAATAAAGTCTAAGTGAATATATGAGAATTTCCGTGTCACCTTCTCTGCATCTCAGAAGTTCCCACAAGCTTGGAGCGCCTGGCTGGCTCAGTCAGTAGAGCAAACGACTCTTGATCTCGGGGTCGTGAGTGAAGCCCCATGCTGGGCACGGAGCCTACTTAAAATAGTAATTCTCTCGCTCCATTTCTCTCTCTCAAATAAATAAATAAAATCTTTAATAAATAAATAAAGTTCCCACAAGCTTTATTCCAAAAATAGATATTAAATAATGTTACAGAAGGAAAAGGAGCTGGTGTTGGGTTCTGTTTATGTCCCCTCCCCTTTACCCTAGTTCTTCTCGTGTCTTGCCTGTTTTTTTTGGCATTTTCTTAGAATGGGGATCTTCTAGCTCCTTGGCCTTATAATAGTGGGGAGCCACCTCCAGAAGCCAACTGCTCTCAATCTCCAATACCTACAAGAGGAGAGAAAAAATCAGTAGGATTCCCCTTTTTCCAACCTAGACTCTAATGTATGTGTGATCAAAAAAGTTTCTTTCTTCCACCTTTGACTACAGGGCTAGGGGAAAGGTGCCAGGCTCTAAATACTATATACCCCAAGGGCAGACACATCTCTACACGTCATTCAGAATCCCCAGTAAACCATCCCTAAAAAACCTGATCATAAAGACTGTAAAGTACACTCAGGACAGAGATCCCATCTGCTTTGTTCACCATTCTCACCCCAGCATCTGAAACACCAGGATAATAGGCATTCAAATATGCACTGAATGAATATGCAGTTCTTCAGTCTTAGCAGATGCTGACACAACTGTCAAGACACAATGCTCTTCTGTTTTATCCTACCTTATACCACTGTCTTCCTGTTTCTCTGCCGGTCTCAGCAACTTGAACCTGGGTTTTTAGCTTGCGAGGACTCCCCCTCCCCCCCCCCCCGCCCCTGCCATCTTCACTGTCCTGGGCAGGGGAAGGTCCCCTCACCTGTCTCATGAACTCCTTGGTGGTCAAGACAAGTTCATGGTAGAGCAGCCAGCGTGGCTGTTCCTCGAAGAGGGAGGAGTTGGGGTGAATGAACACTGTCTGCCGCTGTTTGACCGTGCGGTAGCCGCTCCGGGTCAGCCGGGCCGTGTGGTAGAAGTAGCCAGCGGTGATGGCCTGAGGGGCGGGCAGGAAAGACAGTCACCCAGAAAGCCACACACCTGGGGACCCTAACACTCACTGCCTTTTTAGTTCAGGCTTCTGGAGAATCAGATAGGTAAGGAATGCATGAAGAACCCATTGAGAAGGAACCCAGTGGTCTGGGGAAGACAGCCCAGAAGAGCACACCTTCCACAGGGTAACAGGGCCGACCCTCAGGCTGGAGGGACTGCTGCAGGCCCCCAGAGCAGCTTTGCTCTGCAGGCGGAGAGGGTGTGGGTGACAGGGAGACTAGGCAAGCGCTGACCTTGCGGACACGGATATAGTCCCCCTGGCAAGAGCTGAGACCAACTTCCACGCGCTCCAAGAGCCCCTCCAGCTGTTCCCGCACATCCCGGGCTCGGCGCATCGATCGGAACTGTACAAAGTTCTCATAGCACCACTGGGAAGAGTAACCACTCTCAGCCCACTGGGAAGACGGTTACAAAAAAAGTGGGAGTTTAGTGTACAGAGAAACAGAGCTCCCCAGGCCTCTGTCCTTCCCGTCACCCAAGCCCCGTGACCTGCGTATAAACGTTCAGCAGAACCAGGTGGTCTCCACCAGGGAGGAAGAAGTTGACCCGGGCGTTGTCGGCATGGACAAGCTTGTCCTTGGGCCGGTAGAAGATGGAGCTGTTCACACACAGCATGGCAGCCACCGTCAGGATCTCTTCCGAACAGCTATACCTGGGGCAGGAAGGGCGACGCGTGAGGGCTCCAAGGAAGACACACAGGAACAGACACACGGGCAGGGGAAAAGTGATCGCTGTGTGTAGGTGTGTCCTCACGTGGAGACTGCCGTTGGGACAGTGGCTACAAATCAGAGCGGACAGATTCTGGTGGTGGCGATGGCAGTATGGGTGTCGAGGAGGTGGGCTATCCGTGCAGGTGGGGACAGGAAAGCGCTGGGGACTTCTGAGGGGAGGAAGGACTTCTGCAGGAGGAAGGGGTGTATCGTGCATCAGGGAAAGACAGCACTTCAGGTTCATGTAATGACCTCTGCCCTCAACTACAGCAGAGGACTGGCATTTAAAGGTGGTCCCTCCACAACTACATCTAAATGTTAAGAGCCCCAAACCTTAGGAAGGAGAAAGTCCCCAAACCAGTCCACACAGCACTCCTCACATGTGCTAAGTCTTCCACATCCATTCATGCCCCCAAATTTTGTCTGTCAATCTTACTCATTTGGTAAGTGTCTTACTGCCCCTTTGGAGCCTCAAAAGGGGCAGTAAGAGTTTTCTAGTAACTTATTTGTTAAAGAATAATACAGTAGGGAGAAAAAGAGGAAAAAGAGCAAGGTAACAAAGATGGCGCCATGGCCAGTTTGTGTGCCGGGGGCCCAGCCGGGTGGCAGGGGTGGGGGTGGGGTGTGGCGCTTACTTCTCAGAGGCCAAGATCATTTTAGATAACATGGGGTCCACCGGTAGCTCTGCCATCTTTCGACCAGACTAAGGAGAGGAAAAAGAATTGAGGCCAGTCCTCCCTCAGGTGTCCCTCCACCACTCAAGAGGTCACCCCAACCCCTTCATCCTGCCCCAGCCCACGCTGCCCTCCCACCTCACCGTGGTGAGCTCCCCGAGGTGGTTGAGGGCTCCCAGAGCATATAGCTGCTCCAAAGCCAACAGCAGGGTCTCGTACGGTGGAGGGTCCAGGAAATCAAAGTGCATTAGGTCATGGATCCCTGAGGAAAGACGTGAGGGGCTAGAACAGTTTCTCTGCAGGGATCAGTGACTCTAGCCCCACCTCCTTCCTCTCTCGGGAGGACCGGGGGACCCCAAGTAACCTAAGCTCTTGAGCAGCAACACAACATTGCCCAGGCTGGTCCTCTGGATCTCCGGCACGGTGGTCTCCTCCAACTCGTGCTGATAGGCCCAGGCCGTGTACAGGCGGAAGCACTTCCCGGCAGCCACCCGACCGGCCCGGCCAGCCCGCTGATTGGCTGAGGCCTGGAAAGGAAGGAGAGGCAGGCCTGCTGACAATTGGACAGGGAAAAGGGAAAGACCAATACTGATGCAGGAAATCTGAGCGGAGGTAGGCTGCTTATTCCCTGTCCTCTAAGCAGCTCCCACAGGCTTCTGGGTTGAACCTTCCCCACGGAGACCCTGCGGGAGCCCAGCCAGGCTGACCTTGCTGCAGGGCGTGACAGTGAGGGATTCCATGCCCGTGCGAGGGTTGTAGCTCTTCTGCTTACAGAACCCTGGGTCCAGCACATAAATGATGCCTTCGATGGTGAGTGACGTCTCGGCGATGTTCGTTGCCACAACCACCTGAGTGAGAGGGTGCAGAGTCACCCGGAGACCCCACCCACCACGTGACCTAGAAAAGTAATCCTGGAAGATTCGAGTAGAGAAGCAGCTGCAGATAAAGGACAGGAGCCTAGGGGATTAGCATCTAAAGTCAGGAGAGGGGGACAAGGCCAGGCAGGAGCGAGGGAGGGGAGGGATGAACAGGGACATAATGTGGAAAGGAAATGGGAGAAGAAGGTTTAGAATTGTTTTCAGAGATGGGAGAGGGGGTCCAGGTCCCTGCCTCCATCTTTCCCACCAGCACTTTCACACGCATCCTCAGCCAGGACTTGCTGCAATAGCCTCCTCATGTGTCTCGCCGCCTATACTCCTGGCCCTGCTGACCTGGCATCATTCTGGCATCCAGATGGCCCTTTAAAAATGTAAACCTGTCACATCACTAACCCCATCCATCAGCGGCTTCCCGTCCTCCTCGACAATTATATGCATCCCCTTAAGGCCCTGAGTCCTCTAGCCCTGGCTACCTTTCTGCCCTCACCTCCGAGCATTACGGGCTCCCTCGCTCCACTCCTGCACACTGCTGCTCCCTGGCTGGGTCGAGCACTCTCCTCCCTCGGGTCCTTGGCATGAGCTGTCCCCTCTACTGGACACCCTCACCTCCCAGATATCAGCCTGGCTCCCTCCCTCACTGGGTTCAGGCCTCAGCTTCCCTTTCACCTTACTGGAGGAGAGGCCCTCCCTAGACCCCAAGGAAAATACCTTCCTGCCATTCCTCACTCCCACTCCCCTGGGGTCAGTCCCCATCTCCTCAGGTGGCACTGTATCTCTCCATAGCACTGGTCACAAGTCAGCATTGTGTATTTACGTGTCCACTGGCTCCTAACTTACATTAGACTGTATGCTCTGTGAAGCTAGGGACTTTGCTCTGTTCATCATTGTATCTTCATTCCCTAGAACAGTACCTGGCATGTGGGAGGGGCTCGTTCAATATTTGTTGAATGGAAGTCTCATCTTTGCTCAAAACCCTTTGATTGCCACCCAATCGTCTAAAGTCCAAATGCTTCCAACTGCTATCAAAGGCCCTCCCCAATCTCAGTCCAGAGTTGTTTTCACCATGTGGACCGTCCCCTCAACCTTCTAGATTACACTCTGACCTCAAACATACCTTAGGCCTTGCTCTGGAATTCCCTACCTTTTTTCTTAAAGATCCAGATCAAATCCCACCTTCTGGCACACCAAGGACTTCCCTTCTCTGCGCCTCCACAGTGCTGACTTACCCAGGCACGCATTTGGCTGTGTCTCAGTTCATGCTGAGTTCATGCTCTCCCCAGCTCTGGAGGCGAGGGACTGACTACTGCTGGGCCTTGTAGCTGCAGCAGGGCCCAGGACACATCTTGCATAGGGCAGGCACATAGTCTCTCTTTCACTACTAGTTGTGTGAACTATAGGGGTGAAGAATGTGGGTTTCTCCAACTGACCTTTCGTGCCCCAGGGGGTGTGGGCTGGAAGATACGAGCCTGCATGTCAGAAGGCAGGTTGGCATAAATGGGTAACACCAAGAGCTCCCGGATTTTGGAGCCCAGGCGGCGGCAGCGATCCTGGAGCATCTCACAGGCGGCCTCAATCTCCTCCTGGATTTGGGATGGAGAGAGCAGTACAGGTCCCGGAGTGACCTAAGGCCCACATGCCAGCTCCGTCTGCCCCTGGGACACATCCTTGCCCCTCCCCCCACGTCTCACACCTGTCCCGTCAGGAACACCAGGATATCCCCAGGGGGCTGGGTCACATGGATCTGCAACACAGACACGACACAAGCCTCCAGGTAGTCAGCCTCTGGAGCCTAGGGAGGAGGAGGAGAGGGGTCACAGCAAGGCCATCTGTTTGGGAAACTTCGTCTTCTCCCAGCTCGATAACCAGTTTATCCCAGTTCCGTTTTGGACTCTCCAATTCCCCTTCCCTCCTTGGGACAACCCTCTCCAAAGGCCCAGGCTTTGCCACCTCACACTTAAGCCCACCCTCCCTGAGGGGAGCACCTTGGTATAGAAGATGTCAACTGGAAACCTGCGTCCAGGGATTCGGAAGACAGGGGCGTCATCAAAGAAGGTGGAAAAACGGGCAGTGTCCAGTGTGGCTGAAGCCACCAAAACCTTCAGCTCAGGCCGGAAGCGAGCAACATCTTTGATTAACCCAAAGAGAATGTCTGTGTGTAGGGTCCGTTCATGAGCCTCATCTACCATCACCACACTGGGGAAAGAACAGGGGAGCAGTGAGCCAGGGAAGTTGGCCAGGAGAGGACAACACGATCCCCTGGACGAGGGCACAGAGGGAAGCAAAGAGCCAAGGGCGAATGTGGGAGGAGGGGGTTCCAAAGAGAAGCCAATCACCCCAGTTAGGGAAGACAAACAGAAAGTTAAAGAAGACCAAGACCCCGAAGTCTGCAGCTCATCCCAGCCTGGAAGACAACAGTCAAGCTTTGGAGGCCGGAAGCCAAGGCCAGGACAAGTCAGACATCCTCTCCGGGTCAGAGTTACGGGTCTGTTAGAGTCAACAGAAGTAAGTGTATGTTTTAAAGGGGAGAAAAAGTGAGAGCAGGCCTCTTTGAATAAGGCTGGGCTCCCCGGGCTGGCTGGGAATGAAGAGCCAGACCCGAGCCACCATGATTCCAACAGCCTAGGAGCTGTCGGGCATCCCTGTTGGCCCTGCTGCCTCCTTCTAGGGACAGGGACCGGGTAAGCCTTTCTACCCCAACCTTAAGAGGGCTCTGCAGGATTTTTGGTCTCCTCCTTAGTTATCTGGGTGCCACGTCTTCTTTATCCTTGCTCAAGTCTTTGGATTTCCAGGTGACAGCCAAGCCTGCAGGAGCTCACCCCTGACTATGCTGGTGAAGTCCCCAGCTGTTCTACAAAGCAGGCTGGCTTGATAGGAAAACCCTACACCCCAAACACTCTTGCACTGGCTAGCCTTCCATGAGTTCTGAGATTTTTGCAAGGCATGTAAAGGCTCAAATCATATTTGTCCTATTGCTCCATTTGTGATCTTCTAAGACCAGAACTTCACAGCCTCCTAAGAGTTGAGAAAGCTCGTATTGCTCGGCTGGCCTGACCCCACCACCAGCCACGCATAGACCCCTTCTCCTCCAAGCCACTCCAAGACCTGGGCCAGAGGCCCAAGAGTGAGGGCCCCAGCACACCGACAGCCCCTCCAATCCCCACCACTCCGGCTCCGTAGTACTGCGCTGAAATCTGTCTCCCTGTAACCTCTCCCATCATTGCTAGTTGTGCTCTCTGGGGTCACGTGAAACAAGTCTGACTTTCCATGTGAACCAGGAGGTCTCCCCTGAGTTTCTCCTCTCTAAGCTGAACATTCTAAGTTTCTTCAAAGGGTCTTCATGTGGCTTTTTAAGTCTCCACAGCACCGCTCTACCACCCTGGTGTTTTCTAAACTCTGGGGAGCGAGGGAGAGGACTTCTCTGCAGTCTCTTCTACCTCATCTCCATGGCACCTGCAGGTCAGTCCTCGGACCGTCCACACCATAAAGATTCAAGAACTGGTAGGCTAGTCAGAAGACAAAGGCCAAACTAGCTGGATGAGAAGAAAGCAGAGAGAGGCCAGAGATTAAAGGAGCCAGAGGAAGGTGCTGAAGGTGAGGAAGGCAGTAGACTGGGTGGAAGAGAAGCTGGTGGCTCTCTTGTGGGAGACGGGAACCCTATGCATACCTGTAACTTGCAAGGTCGGGTTCAGAGAGGAACTCCCGGAGGAGCATCCCGTCCGTCATGTAGCGGAGGGCAGTTCGCTCTGATGTGCAGTCCTCAAAGCGGATGCTGTAGCCAACCTGTCAAAAGGGCCATTAGCGATCGAGATTGGACTGGTGCTCCCTGAAGGGAGTGCAGGCCTAGGGGATGAGGGGTCAGTGCCTGGACCTGTGGTGTGAAGCCCTGCGCAGTGTGGGGTACGTCTCAGACCCTAGAGGCTCCCCTCCCCCCTCAGTCCCCATAGATCTTACCTCATTCCCAAGCTTCACACCCATCTCCCGGGCCACCCGGGCAGCCACACTCATGGCCGCTACTCTCCGGGGCTGGGTACAGGCAATCTTCATTCCCTTCTTTGTGTAACCCTGAATGACAAGAGGTTTTCCCTTGGCTAAATACGCTCCTGGGGGTAAGGGGGGGCACCTGGGTGGCTCAGTCAGTTAAGTGTCTGCCTTCGGCTCAGGTCATGATCCCAGGGTCCTGGGATCAAGCCCCGCAGCTGGTGCCCTGCTCAGTGGGGAGTCTGTTTCTCCCTCTCCCTCTGCCCCCCCCACCCCCGGCTCATGCTCTCTCTCTCAAATAAATAAAATCTTTAATAAATAAATAAATATGCTCCTGGGGCCCAAGATAATTCAGAGAAAGAAGGTATAAATGTACAACAGGGCAGGGGAAAAGGAGGGAACAGAAACTGAAAAGCAGACCACCAGGGCAAACATAAGGATGGCAGACCCTAGGGCCCTCAAGGGCGTCCTCACCCAGCCCTGAGAGTCCCAGTCTTTTGGGTAATCACATTCAGGCTCACCTAGATTTGAGTTGGAAAAGGACAGACCAGCTGGGGCAGACCCAGAAGCAAAGGGGAACAAAAAAAGGTGAAAAAGCAGGAAACCGAGTCCTCTGACTCCTTGTTCTTTGGCCCTTGCAGAGGAACGATGGCTGAGCTGGTTGGTGTGGGAAGGTCCCCAGCCCACCATCTATCCGTCTACAGGTCTTTCCGATAGGAACGTTGGAACTAGACACAGACATGGTAGCAGAAGTGAGAACAGAAACATGAAAAGGGTTTGTCCTTATTCTTAAGAAACTCACAATTTAGTGGAAAAGACTAAATGACTAAAGATGGAGAAGCTAAGTGACTACTCAAAACATGTAAAAGGAGGTCTGACAGGACTGTGCTTGTCAAGGGTCAGTGCTCGGCAGCCTGGAGGGTGCGGATAACTGTACCTCCTCAAAGAGATACTGCGGGATCTGGGTGGTCTTCCCGGAGCCCGTCTCACCCTCGATGATGAGGACCTGATGATCAGCAATAGCTGCCAGGAGCTCCTCGCGGAAGGGGAACACTGGGAGGCTACGGCGGACAGCCTGGATGGACTCCTTCTGTTGGGCCTGGGTTGGAGGCGGTGGGCCTGATGGCTCCTGAGGAGAAAGAGGGGCGTGAGCTTCAGGGCCGGCTTCCCAACCTCCTTAGAATGTCCCAGAGTTCTCCCGTTCACCTCGTCGCCCTGGAGCTGAGTGGCCCGGACAAACTCGATGGTCTCCTCTTCCTCCAGCACCAGCTGATACTTGGGCTCCTGGGAAGCAGCATCTCGGGCCCCAAACTTCAGGGATGCTGCCCCCAGCCGGGCCTCCTCCCAGCGTCGCTGCTCCTCCCCAGGGGCGCCTGATTCCTCCTCCACTAGATCCATAGCTCGTGCTGGCTGTGGAAAGAAGGACATGTGAAGACAGAGGAATGCCCTCTTCCCAGGCCTCTCCTTCCCGGTCACTACCCCCACCCACTGGGAAAGGCAAGACAAAGGGGTCAGCCAAGGCACCATCCAGTGCCCTGAAGACTTCCCTCCCCTCAGCTTGGGGAGCAGGGCTGAAGTGGACTCCGCTTTGCCTCACCTGGCCTCGGGTCTCCTCGGGCATGTGGTAACGATTGGTGGCCTCCAGCTTCTCCTGCTCCCCAGCCGCCCGGTACTCTCGGGCCAGATCCCGAACTCGCCGCTTGTATTTGAGCTCCCGCCGTTCATGTCGGCTCAGCTCCACATCCCCAAAAAGGAACTCCTCATCAGCCAGCTCTGCCTCCAGGTCCTCAAGCTTCTCTCGCTCCCGCTTAGCCAAGTACTCTCGGCGGGATTTCTTCCGCAGCTCAGGGACCTGGGTTAGGACAGGGCAGCCAAATCTTCATCTCGCTGGGACAGCAACCCCTTCCTTACCTGTCCGTAAGAGTTACAAATTCCCTGACAGGCCAGCAGTGGCCCTTGGCAATGTCCAACCTGACTAATGGTGTGCCCCAAGCTGGGCCCGTCTGAAAGCCACACACTGACCCTACACACTATCTTCTAGCAGCACAATCCTGCTGGAAGGTCCTTCTGGACAGCCTCACCATCTTTGTCAACATAGATACACTAGGGCAATTATTTGAATATTTTAGATTTTCTTCTTACTATTTTATTCGACTTAGTGGAAAGGAGGAAAACAAAAGGGCTAATACCAGCATTTAGAAGCACAGGTCTAAAACTGAAAACAAGTGGGACTATTAGAAACCACTGGATGTGGGCGCCTGAGTGGCTCAGTCGTTAAGTGTCTGCCTTCGGCTCAGGTCATGATCTCAGGGTCCTGGGATCGAGCCCCACATCGGGCTCCCTGCTCCGCGGGAAGCCTGCTTCTCCCTCTCCCCTCCCCCTGCTTGTGTCTCTCTGTGTCAAATAAATAAATAAAATCTTTAAAAAAAAAAAAAGAAACCACTGGATGTGCCAACAGGAGGTAATCTTCAGCCTCAGTTAGATGCTCCCTGGTCTGAAATCAAATGACTATAGTTTGGGAAAAGGGGGAAAATACACTATATACAAAAAACTGGAAGTATAGCATCAGAGAGTGTTATAAAGCAAGATGTAATCAGAAATGCTTAGCCTCTGGGACTAACGTCTCCCCGATTCATACAATGTGTCATCTGGCTTCTACATGTTTCCTTTGATAGGTGCTTTTCGGGACACATTATGGATGATAGTAAAAGACTGGGCACATCCGTAAGGCCTTTCTCAGCTCTCACCATGAGCCCTCCCACTGTGGCAACAGTGTCTCCTCCCTTTGATCAAAACAACGTCCTCTACTGTGGTGGCAAAACCTCATCAAGCCCTCTCCTTGGGGGCCCCAATTCTATTTAATTGCTTGGCTTTTCTTGTTTGTTCTATGAAGACTTAAAAGGAGCTCATGCTCATGATCTGAGTACCACAATCAAATACTCTTTCAACCTGATGGAGGGAGCAGATGCATGTTCTTTTAAAATATGGGCAAAAAAACCAGGGCAATTTGAGGGGCACCGGGATGGCTCAGTCAGAAGAGCATGCGACTCTTGATCTCGGGGTCCTGAGTTCGAACCCCACACTGGGTATAGAGATTACTAAAAAAAAATAAAATAAATAACCACCAAAAAAAACAAAACAACCCAACTCAGTGCAATTTATCAAAAAGAAAAATGATATGCAACTATAAAATACTGAGAAATAAAAATTCATGAGTCCAATGTGACACACATACACACAAAAAATGGGAAAAAAGCTTTTGTTACCAGTGAGGTGACTGTTACATCAAACTCCTTTCTCTCAAAATTAGTAATTAAACGTTTGCTCTGCCTTTTTTTTTTTTAAGATTTATTTATTCGTTTGCTTATTTATTTATTTTTCAGAGAGAGAGAGCATGAGTGGGAAGGGGAAGAGAGGGAGAGAGAGAATATCAAGCGGACTCTGCGCTGAGCTCAGAGCCCGACGCAGGGCTCAATCTCCCAACCCTGAGATCATGACCTGAGCTGAAATCAATTCAGATGCTTAACTGAGCCCCCCGGGTGCCCCATTTGCTCTGCCTTTTAAGAAGGAATTGTAGCTCATGCCTAGTTTTTTTTTTTTTTAAAGACTTATTTATTGGGGCACCTGGGTGTCTCAGATGGTTAAGTGTCTGCCTTTGGCTCAGGTCATGATCTCAGGGTCCTGGGATTGAGCCCCACATTGGGCTCCCTGCTCAGCGGGGAGTGTGCTTCTCCCTCTCTCCCTGCCTCTCCTCCTGCTTGTGCTTTCTCTCAAATGAATCAATAAAATCTTTAAAAAAAGACTTATTTATTTGAGAGAGAGCGAGAGAGCAATGCAAGCAGGGGAAGGGAAGAAGATGAGGGAGAAGGAGAGAAGCGGACTTCTCCCTGAGGGCAGAGTCCCACGTGGGGCTGGATCTCACCACCCTGAGACCATGACCTGAACCGAAATCAAGAGTCTGATGCTTAACTGAGTCACCCAGGTGCCCTGCTCATTCCTAGTTGTTAAGGAAAAGTTCTTCTTTACATAAAAAGCTTAGCCAATAAATGTAGAAGGAATGTCAGGCTCTAAAAATCACCTTGTTGCAATCCCCAGTGAAATAGCAGATTTAGGAAAGGATTAGTAGTGGTTATGCTAAAACCATTAGATGGGGCGTCTGGGTGGCTCAGTCGTTAGGCAGCTGCCTTTGGCTCAGGTCATGATCCCAGCGTCCTGGGATCGAGCCCCGCATCGGGCTCCCTGCTCGGCAGGAAGTCTGCTTCTCCCTCTCCCACTCCCCCTGCTTGTGTTCTTGCTCTATCTCTCTCCCTCTGTCAAAAAAAAAAACAAAAAAACCCATTAGATGAAGGGCTGTTGGCAGAAATGCTCCCTGCACTAACAGGTACACAGTCAGTGCGTTCCCCCGATGTGGTGTAATGTGAAGTGCACATCGCCACCCAAGAAGTGTTCTGTCACAACTTTTTAATCTGAGTTGAGGCAAGATTTAGACTCAACTTCCACTTTAAAGGAAGCAGGGCATAGAAGAACTCAACACCAAAAGGTAAGAGTCAGATAAATCCAGAATGTGGGGCATGGTACAAGATGAGAGCGAGAGAGGATAGGAAACAAATAAACATAAGAGACTGAACCACCGGATGCAATGCATGAAACCTGACTGGGTTCCGGTTTGGAAAGAGCAGGTACTAAAGACATTTTGGGGTAACTGGGGAAATTTTATTGTGCACAGGTTCCTTATTGATACATGAGAATTACTGTTCATCTTCTGGGGTATGACGATGGCACTGTGGTTTTAGAGGACAGAATCTTCATTCTTAGGAGAGACATACTGATGGGATAAAATGCCATGATGTCTAAACTCCTTTAAAAAGCTGAGAAAGAAAAAAAAAAAAAAGCCCACACTTACACGGCCATGGCAAATACTACACATGATATTAGCCATTTCTGAATATTAGTAGTTTCTATATGAGAGTTTATTATATTTCTCTCTTAACTTTCCTGTTTGTTTGAAAGTTTTCATGATTGAAAAGGAAAGAAAAAATAAATTCTGGCAAATAAAAACATTGCGCCCATACTGACAGATGGCTCAGAAGTCTCTGACCACAGCCATTCTGTGGGGTGGGTCCTGAGATGGCTTGGCCAGGAGAGACCTGAGTTCCACTAGGCCATTTTTAGGACATCAAGAGTCTCAAAATTCTTTTGAGAATCTGAAGTGTGACCTTACTTGGGAAGACCAGGCCTTTGGAAAACCGCTTACCCTACCAAAACTCACACCATGACAAGTTCAGTTCATGAATTACAAGGGCTGTGTCCCCATTCAGAAGCAAGAAACTCAGAAAACTAGAGGAAGATCACTAGACCATGTTTGGGATGGAGGGATTAGGTGGCAGGAAGGTATCTGGAATTGGGTGTGCCCAAGCTGACCGGACAGCACACACCTCAGCAGTGGGACGGCTGCCCTGCCCCCGTCCTCCAGCCAGCCCCTTGGATGTTCCAGCTGACCTCTGATTACATCTCCTTAAATCTCAGGGCAAGCTCACATCTCCCTCACGAACACAGTGTGATTCAGATCCTAAGGAGTAAGACGGTTTGTGGGCAGCTTCTTCCCCTCTACAACTTAAGTAAGTCCTTGGCAGGCTCCTGTCAACACAGACCTGACAGCCCATCAGCATCCCCACTGTACTTCCTTTGTGTCCTTTTTCCCTACCCCAAACCACTTCAAAAGAAAGTTTTTTCTTTTGCCTTCTGACGGTTGGCTTCCTGGGCACTAGGACTCACCATGGCTTTCCGGTCTTCCTCGGCCATCTTGAGGCGCTTCTGAGCCTCTTCATAAGCCTAGGAGAAGAAACCAAGAGTGGAGCGCTGTAAGGCCAAAACCTCCCACAGCCACTCCCCCTCTAGAATCACAAGGCTCATTCAGATTTACCATTGCATAAAGAAATGGCCCTTCTCAGTGAGGAATCTCAAGGGCTACAGGTTCGGCAGAGGGTCGCCAGAGCCAGAGGACCCACAATGGTCCTCTTACTATAGAGATGAACACCACCAGAGGCCATCCTGGTCTTCCCAGAGATCAATATCTCTGCAATCACACCCAACCTCAGATTTGACCCAGGGATCTTCCTGCGGATTTACAGAACATGCTGCTCTTATGTACCTTCTTGTCTGACCGCTCCAGGACATTGCGAGTTCGATCCTTGTCCCGCTGCCGAACCCGCTCAGCGAAGGCATCACGTTCCTCCAGGTCCTGAAGGCGCTCTCGCTCGGTCCGCTCCCACTCATCCTCCGACTCTGGCTTCCCAGTCTGCTGTTTACTCCCCCTGCAGCCCAGCCCGAAGGATTACATAAGGCCTCCTAGGAGGCTTATCGCCCCCTCATCCCCTGTCCCATCCTTTCTCATTCTGACTTACCCTGTCTTTCTCTTCCCTTTCTCAGAAATCTCTTCCTCCTCTTCTTCCTCCTCCCGACATTTCTTCCTGAGGTGTTTCCGTTTTTTACGCTTCTTCTGGTGACTGCTCCCAGCTCTACCTACGGTCTCCTCGCTGCTCTCCTCACTGTCTTCCAGCAACTTATAGGATCGGTTCTTCTCCAGCAGGGCTCGTGCCTCTCGCTCGGCCACCCGAGCTGGCTTTTCTACCACTGCCTTCCGTGGTACCTATCAGAAGGGAAGATAATGGGATGTGAGCAACTCCTGATCTCTGCCAACCTACTTTGCCCCATTCCGAATTTAAGGAATGACCTGATCTTAAACCAGCCTTGTCTCTTTTCCCCATGGCTTCACACCATGTTCATCAGCCTGAATTGGGCTTCTCAGCTTCTGAATCTCCTTGCAGTCATTCACTTAACAAACACTTATTGAAGCCTGTGTGATGCACCAGGTACTTACTAGGGACCAAAAGACAACAATCCCTGCCCTCATGGAGTTTATTTTACATTCTCAAAACCAATTCTCAGTTGTTCAGCCTCTGTTCTTCACCACGACTAAGTCATCCCAATGCAAGAACTGATACGCTACAAGAACTGGTTTGCAGAGGCCTGTCATAAGCTTGGCACTGTACCAGATTCCAGAATACATGCTAAACAGATATACATAAAGTCCCTATGCTCATACCACTTAGGTTCTAAACTCATCTCCCGCCAGGCACCAGATGTGACAACCAAAGCAGGCTATTTGCCATTCTATGAACATGCTGAACACTTTCTCTCTTCCATATACTTAACTAAGCACCTGTTCTGTAAGGTGCTGTCAGGTGGGAGAAATACAAAGACAAGAAATACAGAGTCCTGTCCTCCAGGAGCTCACCTTTACAACTTTATTCCTTCCCCCTTCTCTATCAGACAGATTTTGGGGAATCTTTGGGGCTGCTTCCCCTGATCACTACCCCTACCTTTTTCTTTCTTTTTTTTTTTTTTTAAAGATTTTATTTATTTATTTGACAGAGACACAGCGAGAGAGGGAACACAAGCAGGGGGAGTGGGAGAGGGAGAAGCAGGCTTCCTGCGGAGCAGGGAGCCCGATGTGGGGCTCGATCCCAGGACCCTGGGATCATGACCTGAGCTGAAGGCAGACGCTTAGCGACTGAGCCACCCAGGTGCCCCACTACCCCTACCTTTTCTGCCTACAGCACTTCTCACACATCTTTTCTATAGCCTCACTATTCAAAGTGTAGCCTGTGGACCATGGGATTCACCTGGAAACTAGTTAGAAATGCAAAAACTAAGATCCCATCCCGAAACTACCTAATCGGAATCTGCATTTTATTTTATTTTTTTTTTTTAAGATTTTATTTATTTGACAGAGAGAGAGAGAGCGAGAGCAGGAACACAAGCAGGGGGAGTGGGAGAGGGAGAAGCAGGCTTCCTGCCGAGCAGGGAGCCCGATGTGGGACTCGATCCCGGGATCCCAGAATCATGACCTGAGCCGAAAGCAGACGCTTAACGACTGAGCCACCCAGGCGCCCCGGAATCTGCATTTTAATAAGGGTCCTGGATGAGTCGCATGCATATTAAAGTTCGAGAAACACTGCTCTACAACATTTAACGCTCCTTGAACTTCTTCCCAGAGCTGGACGTCCAGCACGTAGCACAGTACCCAGGCGACAACGGACAAAAGCTAGGTGCTTGCGAACTGAGCTTGCTTAATTCCCGGAAGGACAGTTAGCCCAGCCTCACCTGGACGAATAACCTGGGGCCCCTCCCCTGCTCCGCCTCCTCTCCCGCCACTCCCACGCCTGGCCCCGCCCCGCCCCTCTCGACACCTTGTTCCAGAGCCTCAGGGCGAAGTCCCGCGCTGGCCCGCTGAGGTCCAGGGTATCGGTGTCTCGCAGGCGCTGCACAAACTCCTCGGCCGAGGCGCAGCGCTGCGCGGTACCAATCAGGAACTGGGCTACGTGCCGCTCGCTCAGCCCCAGCACCGAGTGCAGCTCGTCCTGCACCCAGCGCTCCAGCCCAGCCGGCGTCGCCATGATGACCCACGCTGGCCCGTTTCCGGCCCTGAACTGTCTCGAGTAGCCACGCTGGCGGTTGGGCCCGTCGGAGGCCCGGAGGCCTGGAACCCTGGGCTGGAGTCTGAGTTCCGCAAAGGACTTGCCTTAGGACCTTGGGGTTCGGTTTCCGACAGCCCGAAACCGTCTTCCCGGATCGGGGAGAGCGGAAACGGCTGGTCATTTCCGGCCTAAGCACTACGGTGGCCGAGCGAGTTCAAACTTAACGGACCCGCACGTGAAGCTCGGGGTAAAACATTTTATTTCCGCCTCCAGTAAGTCTCTCTGTCGCCCTCTGATGGCCGGCCTGTGAATGCCTCGCTCATTCAACAGACGCTGTGTGCTAAGCACAATTTTAGTTGCTGGGGATATGGCAAGGAACTAATTAGACAAAAATCCCTTACTGAAGGGAGGGGGGGGAAGACAAGATACATAATAAATAAAACATATAAGTCCTATGGAGCCAAAAATAATGCAAGGTTTATGTGTTGGGGGGAGATTATATCTCAAATTGGAAGGTTAGGCCCATGTTGATGAAAGATTAGCCCATGCTGATTAGGAGTAACCTTTGCTAGTACGGGCACCTGCGGCAGGAATGAATACAGGTTAGACATAATCGGAGACCTCCAAGCAGGAAGAAACAGGATCTGGGGGAAAAAACCAAAGGTGCCCTCTTTTCTTGGTGCTCTCAGAAAGGTGCCCTTTTTTTTTTTTTTTTTTTTTTTAAGATTTTATGCATTTATTAGAAAGAGCACGAGTGGGCTATGGGGCAGAGGGAGAAGCGGACTCCACACGGAGCAGGGAGCCAGACGTGGGGCTCCATCCGGAGACCCCGGGACCATGACCTGAGCTAAAGGCAGACGCTCAACCGAATGAGCCACCCAGGCGCCCCAGAAAGTTATTTTTCAAAACCTCCAACTATGGAATGCGTAAACTGGGTTCTGTGTTTCTGCTAACAGCTTGATTAATTCACTGGTGGTGCTTATAAGCAGAGCTGGGGCGCCTGGGTGGCTCAGTCGGTTAGGCGTCTGCCTTCGGCTCAGGGCATGATCCTGGAGTCCCAGGATCGAGTCCAGCATTGGGCTCCCTGCTCAACGGGGAGTCTGCTTCTCCCTGTGCCCCTCACTCTGCTCATGTTCTCTCTCTCTCTCTCATTCTCTCTCAAATAAATAAAATCTTAAAAAAAAAAAAAAAAGCAGAGCCTATTACCCTACTCTGCTTATCTGATGTCGATTTGACCCCGCTTCATACTTCTATGAGTAATTGGACTTACCAGACGCTACTGTTGGGAAATGAAATACTGCTATTCCAATAGCTCCTTAGCATTGACTTCTTAGATGCATTGTTTTGTTTCTGAGATGGACTGTGGGCACCCCTGGCATCTCAGAGCCTCCAGCCTCTCTGGTTTCCTAGGTCAAAACTGATAAGGATCTTTACCTAATTAGCTACTAGTGTAAGCATTGTTTCCCTCCATACTCATACCCTCTCTAAACTGGCTCATTGTTTTAACACCTTCGTTGTTCCTTTGCTAGTAAATTAAAGACTTTGGTATATGTTTAAGATCAATTTGTCTTATTTATTTTGTACTTAGTAAAAGGGAGTCTCCTCTGACTAAGCTGAGAAAAATTCCTGTAGTGGTAGGACTACAACTACTCAAACATGTCTTTACTACCCTAGCAAACTGAAAAAACGAAGAGAAAAAAAAAAAAAAAGACCTGATAAGTAAACTATAGACCTGCCACATTTGTAGAAGAGAGAAATTCTTTGAAATGGGAAAATCTCCCAATTAACTATAGTTGGGCAACAAAGCCATGAATTATCAATGGTTCTTAATTAAACCTTTAGGAATATAAAACCCATTGTCTATGAGAGACCCTTTTTCAGGAAACTACATATACTCTATTGCAGCAGTTTTAGGCTTATTATTTATGGTCCTGAGTCTTGGAGTAAATGCCCCTAGATTAGCCATTGTTATACACGAACTAGCTGGCTGCTTCTAGCAGGCTTCTAAGTAAATACTGGAATCCTTCAATTCGGAGTGTCCTCTGCTTCCAGTATTTTAGCTCTTTTCATCTATTCATATAGTTGTTCAGTCACTCATTCTAGTAATCACTTTGCAAGTGTACTAGGAATAATTTTGTGCGGCGTGGGGATGCTTCATTAAACCCGACTGACGGTCTGCTCTTGCGGCACTCCCAGCTTAGCGGATTCCTCCTACCCTCCCTCAAATCAGTCCTTTTCCTGCCAGTCCTTTGAGAAACAATGACGGGGCTCTCCCAGAGCCCTTTCTTGATGTCAACACTGAGTTCCTGTTCCATCTCCATCATTTTTCCCTCCCGCAGCCCTGGCCACTACCTCTTCATGGCCAATAGGAAGATGGGAGAGGCTTGGAATGAGGAACACACAGCCTCCCCCACCAGCACTTTTTTTGCTAAAGAAGGAAAAGCAGCAGGAGAGTTGGAGAGATCTCCATTTTATTATGGAAAACTTAAAAAACAAACAGGCAGTGGATGAGGAAGGAGAAATGGGGAAGACGAATTGAGGTGCCTTGTTAGTCACCCCTCACCCTTGCAATTCAATTCAGTTGTGGACCACTAGGAGGAACAGAATTAAATAACTGGATGGGGGTACAGGGCTAAGATTCCCAGCCTTCCTTCTTGGGGAAAACTGAGGTACAGTAATACTGAGCAAAAGTGGAGGAAGCCACGCCCCCAATGAGGCAACTGCCAGGGACAGGGGGGAGGGTTCCACATGGACTCAACAAGTAGGTATGGTTGTAAACCTGGGACTTTGGCAGGTGGGGCTGGGAGCTAATGGGGTTTGTAAACCAGGCTGGTGGTCAAGAGAGGAGGCAGGAGGTGTAAACAAAGGGGCAGTGGCCTAAGGAATAGGAAGGAGAGGGGCCTGTAAATGGAGTGGGGGCAGGCTATCCAGGATGAGTGCTTAAATCCTAAGAGCCCCCAGGGGGTGGTGGGGAGTCAAGGGAGGCTGAAGGGAGAGTGTACCTGCCCGGGGAGATGGAGGAGGTGCTCCCACCTCCAGCCCCAGTGAGCACTGTGATCCTCCTCAGGACTTGATGCTCACTTTTGAATCACCTCGGATGCCACCAGCACGTCTGACACACTCATACCAGGGACCTTTGGTGAGGGTGGAAACTGGGTGACTAGCTCTGCCCCCATAAACAGGATGAGGAAAGCAAGTTGGAAGATGTTGGTTGCTCTTCCCGGCCAAGCTCATGTTCGGGGTCTCTCTGTTCTCAATCTTCTGGGCTCCAGGATCTTCAGTTCTGGGAAAGGGTGGGTATAGGCCCTATGTTGAAAGAGGGTCACCTCCGGCAGGACTCATCTGTGGGAGAGGAGGCAATAATGGTAGAGAATGAGTGAGGGCCTCTGCCCCCCATCTTCCCCACTTACTCTCTGCACTGATCTTCCATGCCGAGCGCTTGCTGCTGCAGGAACAGTGGCCATCACGCATTTAGCCTGCGTTCTGTGCCAGGCCTTCTTACAACTTGTTTAATCCCACAATAACCCCCGATGAGGCGAAGTCATTTGATGTCCAGCCATAGTTCCAAGGGGCTTCACAAAAATTACTGAACCCTCTCAGTAAACCCCAGGAGGTGGTTATTATTAACCCCATTTCATAATTAATAAACGGAGACCAGAGGTCAGTGCTTTCCTGGAGGTTACATACACCACAGGTAAGAGACAAGATGGAATTCAAATGCAGGCCTGTCTGAACCAAACCCTGTGTTTTAACCACACTAGAGCGCTCAGAAAGAGTCCTGGTTTTGAAATCTGGAGACCCCTTGTGCACTTCAGTTCCCAAGACCTCGATTTCCCCACTTGTAAAGGAGCGGGTGGGGCTAGAGGTCAAGTCTCTTCCAAGCACCAACGTTATTAATTCCTCCCCTTCCCTCCTGGACCGCAGTGTCCGCTCTGAACACCAGGGGGTGCCCTCGGCCAGGCCGAGCCTTCGCTCACCCACGATCAGGGCCTTGGTGCGCAGCCCGCCCTGGAGCTCCCGCTGTAGCAGCAGCAGGTCCTCCTCATCCTCTTCGTCGTCGGGTTGGGCCGCTGGGGGGCTGGGGGCACTGGGAGCCTCAGGCTCCGGGCCCAACTCCTCCAGCACCGAACTCTCGGAGGGGTATTGGTACGTGGTCTCCAATGCTGTCTCGCTGAAGGAGATCTTGAGCTGAGAGTGGGAGAGAAACAGGGAGGCCCCGAGTTTAGCCCGGGGAAGCTCCCAGGGGGCACATGCAAGGTGGGGGAGGGGAGCTGGGTTTGGGCACCCTACTGACTTTGCCCTGCGCATCCACTCTGGGACCCAGGGGTCGAGTTTTCCTTTTGACACAGGCTCTCTAATCCCAGAATTTCCCTCTTCTATCCTATCATTTCCAAAATATCAGACTTTGGCCTGAGCTTTGGCAGAGGTGGCAGAGGTGGGTAATACAGGACTCGGGTCCCTACTTTTTAGACTGTGGGTGGTGGAAGAGTAAAAAGAAATGAAGATACATGAAGATAACTCCCGTAATCAGAACTGACTCTTTGGGCATCGTGAGGGCAACCAGGAAGGCTTCCTGGAGGAGGAGGGAAGTTTGAGCTGGCAGGAAATAGCTGGCTGGAGGGAGTCCCAGGCAAAAGCAAAGCCAAGCACGTTGGTTTCCACACCCTCAGCCCCTTGAAGTTCCTGGGAAACCCAGGACCCTGGACACCTGTGCCCTCCTGCTCGCCTCACTCCTCTATAGCTGGAGTGGACCGACAACAAAGTGGGGCTGGGGCCTGGGAGGGAAGAAGAGACCTATCAAAAGGCCCAGAGGAAACAAGACTCTCCCCTAACATGCAGGGGAGATGGGCCCTAGAGTCCCTGCAAGGTACAGCTGGGGGAGGTGACAGGGGCAGAGAGGAAAGTCCATGCAAACACAGGTTGGGGTGGAGAATGCACCAGGAGAGGCATGCAGAGACACAGGCAAAAGGCCAGAGGGGACCTGGAGGGGGCAGAAAATCCACAAACACACTGTCCCAAGAGCAGGCGAGCCCCAGCTGTTCTCACTGCCTTTCTACCCTTCCCCTTGCCCTTTTAAGAAGCTCAGGGGGCAGGTGGCAGAGTGGGATTAACTCTGGGAGCCAAAGCGATTAAGGAGACAAACAGGAGGATTCCATGTGAACTACTTGGAAAGGTCCGGATGATCTACTCAGGCCTTCCCAGGCACCTGTTTGGGAAACTCAGGGCTTGGGCCCTGCATCCTTGCATCTCCGCATGGGCTGGGGTGTGAGAAGAGAGAAGCCGGGAGGGTGGCTGGACAGGTGGATGCTAAGGGCTGTATGGAATGTGAAACCTGGGTCACGAAGGGAAGCTGGAACTCAGAGGCTCCAAACCATGGTGGGGGCCGGAAGACTGGTAGGGCCATCTCACTGGGAGGAAAAGCCAGAGCCTGACTAAGGCCCACAGGGTAGTCCCACTGTGCCATGCCCCACCTCACCTCTCATCTGCTCTCGCTCTGGCCACCCTGGTCAAGGTTCCTCGAAGCAGGGGCACTCCCGTCTTGGGGCCTTTGCACTGGCTATTCCTTCTACCTGGAACACTCTTCCCCCAAATAGCTCCATGGCTCCCTGTCTCCCAGTCACCCTATTTAAAGTTCATATTCACTCCCCCAACTTTCTGGTCCTCAAGGTTCCACTTACCCTGTTCTAATTCCCCCCCCCCCCCATACTCATTTACCACCTTCTAACATATCAGAGAACTTACTTATCTGATCTTGTGTCTGCTGGCCATAAGAGCATGAAAGTTGCTACAGGGAGTAAGGAAGGGTTGGTCCAGACCTCAGATGTGGTCCCCACAGAGAATCAACACTGGGGAACAAGGTGGGAGGTACACTGTCTGTGCAGCTGCTGGTAGAAATGAGTGACAGCAACCAGACCCCTTACATCCCAGTTTTTCAAAAGGGACCACTTCTGGTTCTGTTACTGACAGATTTACCCAAACTTCTGGGGCCCCCTTTGTTTTCTTTTCACATCCCCTTTTGGGATAACAAGCTCCACAGTTTATTATCCACTCTGAAAAAGGATTCATTTTATTTGCTCTCAGTCATGTTTTCTTTCTTCCCCAACCCTGCTTCTCTCCTCACCGCCCCCTTCCACCCCTCACCCCCGCCCCAACTTCTGACTGGGCTTCTCAGGAATGCATAGACTGCATGGGAGTTGGGGCGGGGTGGGAGGGGTGGGGGGGGACAGAGGGGTGTGACTCACTTGCTCCTCTCCCATCAGCTATATAAAGTCACAAGGGGGCCAGAGAGGGGAGGAGCCCATCTCTCAGCTAGAAGGGCCTCTGGGGAAGGGCACCAGCCACAGGGCAGGGCTGGGATTTCTCTCCGTGGCAAGGATATGTTTGATGGCATTAGCTTGCAAACAGAAGTTATTTAGGGAAGGGGGGGCGGTCCTCTGGTCCCCAAGCAAGTGGGTTGCGTCAGAGCTGGGACAAGCATTCTAGTCCCTGCTGAGCAGGGTGCAGAGAGAGGGGAAGGAGGCCTGACAGAGGGTGGAGGGGGAGGTGTCTGGGTCTAGAAAACTCTGTGCTGCTTCTCCCCACCCCCACCCCCAGAGCAGCCAGGGCTTCCTTATTCTCTCACCACATCCTGAGCAGTTCTGGCAGGCCCAGGGCCCAGCGGTTCCCCACTCAGCCCTACCAGCCTTCCGGCCCCCACCCCCAGGCTTCCTGTTTGGGTGATCTGCTTCCGGCTCCCCTACTCCCTGACCTAGGTAGGGTCACTATCACAGGTCCTGCCCTGCACTCATATGGTCCCCAGCTTTGGGCCCCAAACTTCATGCCTCCCTCTGCTCTTCCTCCCCAAAGGCACAGGCCAACCTCAGTAGCAAGTGACTTGTCTGAACAGCTCATCCTGGCAGCTCCAGACCCACCTCCTTACACCTGCCCAGCCCGAAGGGGACGGGGTTGGCAGCAGTCCGAGTGCTCAGGATAGACGCTGGTACCATGGCTCAGGATGGGAGCATGAGCTTCACATGAAGATGAATTGGGGGACCAAGTGACCCGCAAGCTCCATCTAGGTCTTTGGTCCCCATGGTTTCCCACTGACAGGACACACGAGAAAACCAAATCTGAGGATGTCAGATGAGATGAGGACTGGAGACTAGGAAGGGCTTCCCAGTTTCTGGGGAGATGTGTTAGGCGCAGGGACCTCTCTCTCCTTAGAGATTTTCAAGCTGGAAACAAGTTGGTGTGTAAGGAATGGGTTGGGCTGAAGCCAGGGCGAGAAGCCTGGCTGCTCCCACTTCCTGCACTTTGTCCTTTTTCCAGTTTTAACCTCTGACCCTCTGCTGGCCTCAGCCCCCACCCCTGTCCTCAACTCCCATTGTATTCCCTGCTCTCAGCACCGTGCCTCCAAATTCACTTCTCTCTTCTGCTACCCCAAAGGGAGGGACAGGCCAGGGCAGCAGGAAGAGAGGGGAAAAAGGGGAAAACCAACTGCTGAGCCAGTCCTGGGGAGGGAGGGGAAGCCCAGGGAGGAAGGAAGAAGGGGAGTAAGGAGCGGGGGTATTTTGGAAGAAGAGAAGGCTTTTCTTGTCCCAAGAGAGAAGGGAGCACTGTCTAAAGCAGTGGCCCAGCTGGGGCTGTGCAACCCTGAGGTCACCCACTTCAAATGGCCTCTGTGTGCGCCTCTCCCATGGAGCAGACTCGGGGTTCAAAAGTCTTCTCTCTGCTCTCCAGCCCTATTCCATTCCCCCGCCCCCACCCTAGGACGTCTCCTCGTTCAGCTCTGGCCTGCCTTGGAACTGAGACCTTCCTCCACTCACTTCTCCCTGCCATTTCTCCCTAGAACCCCAAAGCCACCCCCTGTGCCTCTTGAGGCTTCCTGCCCCAACATTCACTCCCTTGGAAGGCTGTATGTGCTTTCAACCTGATGACCCTGCTCTCATAGATTCTAGGCTGTAGCCTTGGTTCAGGTCTCCCACCAGAAGAGCTGCGTTCGGTCACAGACTCAGAGGAAAGGAAGGGAAGAAATGGGGCAGCGGCAGGGGATGTGGGGGGAGCTGAGGGGGCGGGGAAGATGGGACCCAGAGCCTGAGGGAATGAAGAGTGAGCAGCCTGGGCACACCCTGTGAGACACACCCAGGGGCAGCACTTGATTTGGGGCAGGATCCTTGGGCTTGGAAATGAATGGAAAATGAACTCTCTAAGAAGGAAGGGTGTGTGTAGAGGAGGAAGGGTGGCGGCAGGAATTAACACGAAAGAATAGAGGAGGACAAGAATACAGGGATATAAAAAAGAAAGGAGGCCGGAGAGAACCGAGGAGCGGGCTTCTGAGAGGTCTGGCTTGGCTGCTCCCTACCTGTTTGTGGTGCCTTTCAGGGGACCCCTTGGCAAGGCAGCTGCGGCTGAGGCGGAGGTAGCCCCCCAGAACCAAGATCTCCTCGGCAGTCGGGTACCGCTTCTTCCCAGCTCCGGGGACCGCCGCATCAGCTGTGGCTGGGGTGCTGGGGGTGCTGGGGGCCGCAGGGGGCACGGGCCGCCGGGGGTTGACTGTGAAGGTGTGTCCACTGCGGCGAGGGGCCCCCACCCCCGGCCCTGCCTTCACCCCATAGAACAGACGGTTCATGAGGGGATCCCCAGGGGACTGGGGAGCAGGTGGGGCTGGGGGTGGGGGAGACAGAGGGGCTGCTGGTGGGGGCCGGAGATCCACTGCTTCCTCTTCCTGCCTTCTAGAGCCTCCAGTCCCAGCGTGCTCTGGTGGGAAGGGGGAGGGCACAGAGCTGTCGTTCTGCAGGGTTCTCAGAGGCCTGCCCTGAGCCCCCGCCTTTTCCTTCTCAGCCTCCCCTTCTCCAGCCTCGGTACTAAGAGGCCCCAGATACTTCTCAGCAGACTCTGGGGGGACTGGTTTCTGAGTTTGAGTCTCTGTGTCCCTGGGTGTCCATTCTCGAACCTTTCCAGAGTTCAGGGTCCATTTCCATCCTTCTGTCAGCCTCAGGCCCCTCTCACCATCCTCCACAGGGCTGGGCCTTTGCTCTGCTGCCTCCGCTTCTCCGGAGCTGCTGTCTGGAGCCTCCCTTGTCAGGGTCTCCGGCAGCTCTGTAATCTCTTCTGAGGCCAGCCTTGGAACTGGTCTCTCTTCTTTTCTCCCACATTCCTCCGAACAGTCTTTTCTTTCTTCTTCTGAGCTCAGCCTCCACTCTGATGCCTCCAGTTGTACCAAACTCTGTTCGTGAGACTCTCCAGAGTCAGACCTCCATTTATGGGACTCTGTCAGCCCCAACTTCTGGGTGGGCTCTGCTGGGCTCAGTCTACTTTCCACCACCTCTTTTCTCCTGGGGCTTTGTTCTCCAGGCTCTGCCAGTCTCAGACTCCACTCTGGACTTTCTCCGGGGCTCAGCCTCCATTTCCGGGCCTCTGACAGTCTGGAGCTCCTGTCTCCAGCCTCTCCTGGGCTCTGCCTCCAGTCCAAAGCCTCTGAAGGCCTGGGGCTCAACTCTCGGGCTCCCCCTATCCCCAACCTCCTCTCTCTGGCCTCCCTGGGACTGAGCCGCTCTTCTTTGGACTCTCTTCCCTTGGGGCTCTGATCCCGCATCTCCCCAGGGCTGGGTCTCCGCTCCCGGGCCTCCAAAGGCCCAGGCCTTCTCTCTGCAAGTAACTCTTCATTCCGCTGCTGCTGCTGCTGCTGCTGCTGGCGCTCCTGCCGAATGAATCGGTTCTGGTGCACCGGCCCAATGGCCTCTAGGAGGACAGCCGACTCATCTGGGTCTGGAGGTCCAACCTCTGTAGTCCCAGGTGCAGGGCTAGGTTCTCCAGGAGACAGACCAAGCTTGGCCCGGCGGCGCTCCAGCAGCCCCCGCTTCCAGGCTGGCATCTGGGACAGACGCTCCCGTTCTGCCTTCTCCCGGCCACGAAGGGCTGCCTCCTCCTGCCGGCGCCGGGCTAGCAGCTGTAGCTTCCAGTCTGGGATGGTGGCCATGGTCGCGCTGAGGTGAGGGTGGGGAGTGCTGGGGCCAGAGAACAGGAAAGAGAGGCTCCAGGGGGTGAGACTGGGGGTGGGGGGAGAGGAAGTAGAGGGGGAGAGGTGGGACACAGAGATGGGCACAGGAGCTGAGGGTAAAGACAGACGGAAGGAGTGAGAAGATGGAGGGCAAAGAAAGGGGAAAACAGAAAGTGAAAAAGCTGTGGGCCAAGTGGGGGTGGGGTCGTGGCCCTGAGAGGAAGAATAGAGATTCAGGGCAAAGAGGCAGGAGTCAGATTTGGCAGCGCAGGGTTAATGGTATCAGAGACAGTCCCAAGGATGTGAGAGGAGAGGAGGGCGGAAAAAGAAGTCGGAATGAGAGAGGAGAGAGAAAAGAGAGGCCGGGGGTGAGGGGGGTAGGGTTCAGGCGAGGTTTCCCCACCGTTACCCCAGAGGCGGTTAGAGTGGGAAGGGAGATCAGGGAATCCCGCCCGAGAGGGGGTGGTGGGACCTGAGGGGATGTCGGGGAGGTGAGGAGGGGCGGGGAGTGGAGAGGTCTAAGGGAGCAGGGGAATCAGGGGGCAGAGGGGAAATGGAGCTCCGCGGGCGCCCGGGCGCGTCTCAGCGCGGTCTCGGGAGGTCCCGGCTCCCCTCCCAGCTCCGCTCCGGCCACGCCTCTCCGGCCCCCCAGCCGCCACCCGGCACTCCGCCCCCAGGCAGCTCGAGGCGGGGGGGGGGGGGGGGAATACCCTCCCTTGGGGACTTTCGGAACCCGGGTGTCTGGGCTGCCAGCACGTTCCCAGAACCCTGGCGTCCACCCCCACCCCGTCCCGTCCCCGCCGCCTGCCTCTCCCACCGGCCGGGCCCGGGGCCGTGGCGTGCGGAGGACCCGCTCCACGGCTCTGCTCTCCCGAGCCTGCCAGTCCAATGCCCGGGTCTCCGCTCTCAGGGAACCCTGACATAGCCGGCCATTCCCACCCAGCTCGGACCGCTCAGACAGGCAATCTCGGCACAAAGAGGAGACAGCCCAAGGTCCGGGCCGGGGACGGGAGACAGGAGACACCCCCTCCCCAAGTCTGAGGCCCCTCAGTCAACTCACAAGCCAGCGGGGCTCCCAGGGGAGGGGGTGCGGAGGAGCCTGGCGTCCGGAGGGAGGAGGAGAGAGGAAGAGGAGGAGAGTGGGACCGAGGGAGATCCGGAGACAGGAGGGAGGGGAGGAGGGAAGGAGAGGAGGAGGAGGGAAAGAGGGAGTCGAGGAGGAGGGACGGAGACAGAGACCTGGGGGCCGGGCGGGGGGCGGCGACCGCTTTGTCTGAGGACAATGGGGAGAGGAAAGGGGGCGCGGGGCGGGGCCCGAGGGGGCGGGGCCTCGCTCCAGAGACCCCCGCGTGGGGCTAGGCTCGCGGACTCCCCTTTTCCCGCCGCAACCCCCGGCCCTCCATTTCTGTCCCCGGGGACCACACCCCGCTCCCTCTCGGTAGCCCTGGAGAACCCAGGTGTCCGGACCCCCGCCCCGAGCTCGCCGACCCAAGGCAGCCGCCCGTGACTCAGGCCCCTCGAGGGACTTGCAGAGGAAGCAGCAGCTGCTACAGCCGGGCCCGCCCTTCCCATCTCCTGCCGCTCCTCCCCACGCTTTCGCCTCCCTCGGCCAGCCTTTGTTACTGCGGGGTCCAGGGCCGCCACCAGGCTGTGGTGGGCCCGTGGAGAGGGGGTGGCAGGAGAGGTACTCAGAAGCCAACGGCCATGGAAACTGGCTCCCCCACCTGAGCCGCTGCCCCACTCTTTAGCTTCAACCTGTCTCCCATGGGTCCCCTGGTCTGCAGCGAGGGAAACTGGGGGATTTGGAGGGAGGGGGACTGGACCGCCCTGGGGAGGTGGGGGTGGGTCTGCCGGAGTGGCCGCCGCCCGGCGGTCGCCAGAGGGCGCGGTGGCTGCCCAGACTCGAGTTTGGCGTGCCCGGGCTCCGCTTGCCTTCCTTCCCAAAGTCAGCCCTCTAGCTAGAGAGACACTGATAGACTGCATATCATATGTAGAAAAAACAGGCTGAATTTTATTTTTCTGCTGTGCGTGTTCCTCAGGACAGCAGAGAGCTCTTAGTCACCCAAAATGAAGAGTGGGAGGATCCTCTCAACTAGGTTAGAGGACAGAGCCCAGGGCCAGGGCCTAAGGAGATGGCAAGGCTAGCCAGGGGGCTGGCACTTGGAGCCTGGAAGGGCAGGCATTACCATCAAACCTGCAGACCCTAGTACCACTCCTAGAAAGGGAAGCCAGCGGAGAAGGGGATCCCTGAGGTGCAGAAGGGAGTAACAGTGGGAGGGAAGTGGTCAGGCCCACCCTTCTTCCTTATAAGAGGTTCTTAAGGTGGGGGGTGGAGGAGTCAAGCCCTAACTGAGGAGACAGATAAGTTCCCCACCCCCTCTTCCTGGCTGGTGAGAAGTAGATCTTGGAGTCCAGTGGTTGAAACTCAGAATTTAGGGTATGGAGCTGGGCCCAAGGAGTGGAGGCTCAAGCAGGGGAAGGGATAGCCCCTTCAGTCCATAGATTTGGGCCACTGGTCTGAAGCAGCCAGGGCCTGGATGTTAAAGGAGAGGAAGTGCAGGGCTCGGAACCAGGTTAGCTCCTCACTCGGCCTCACCTTCCTGGGGCCGGGAGAGCAGGTGGAGTTTTCTTTGTAACTGGGCCCGGAGGTAGCGGAGGTCTTGCTGGTCAAGTCCGTGAGCCAGGCCCAGATAGAGGGTAAGGAGGAGAGCAAGGAGGAGGCGGTCAGTGCCCAGGGTGGGCACCACCCACAGCACCGTCAGCAGCTCCACACACACTGGGTGGCGCAAGTGGGAGAAGAGTCTCAGAGCCCGGGGAGACTTCAGGGCCAGAGGCTCACCCAGCCCCAGCACATGGTAGTACACCTAGGAGGGAGAACAGCTTAGAAATGGGATCAAGCCCCGTTTGCAACTTAGTTACCTCTTTCCTCCCCTGCCAGGAAACTTCCCCTTCTGTAACTCAGGCCCAAGAACCACCCTTCTGAGACCTGGGCCCCTGATCCTCATCTCTGGCTCATGAACCTTCCCCAGTCCCAGGAAGCCCATGGTTTCAGGCCTTCGACAGAAAGCTGAGGGGAGACTATCTTATAAGAAAGGGAAGTAGGTGAGGGAGTTGAAAGAAGAGGAAGGTGGAAGAGCACGGGAGAAGGAGGGGAATTCTTAGAATGGAAAAAGGCATTCTAGAAGGAATCATAGGTCTCAGGTAGGAATCTGGCAGCCTCACCTGCTTGAGGCCCATGAGCTCGGCGTAGTCAAAGACGAGAAGGATGCTGAAGATGAGGAGCCAGGATATGACGTGGAGCACAAAGCAGAGCAGGGGCACCCAGGTGGCCCATGGTTCAGCCCGAGCCTCCCACAACACAGGGCCTCTGGGTACAGGTTCCCAGTACCGCATCACCAACTGGGGAAGGATGAGCGGTTGGGTATCTCAGCAGCCTACCCTTGAAAGACCTAGACCCAGAGGCTGCCCCCACCCCAGGCTGGTCTGCAGCTCTCTCCACCTTTACCATGAGCATCACAAACAAACAGTCACCACATAGAGAGTGCTAGGTGGGGTCCCAAGGATGTAAGGATGACCTGTATCTACCCTGAGGACTTGCAGAACGGATGGGGTGACCGGATAGGTACATAAAGTAGCTTATGCCGGGGCGCCTGGGTGGCTCAGTCGTTAAGCGTCTGCCTTCGGCCCAGGTCATGATCCCAGGGTCCTGGGATCGAGCCCCGCATCGGGCTCCCTGCTCGGCGGAGAGCCTGCTTCTCCCTCTCCCACTCCCCCTGCTTGTGTTCCCTCTCTCGCTGTCTCTCTGTCGAATAAATAAATAAAATCTATAAAAAATAAAATAAATAAAGTAGCTTATGCCAAGCACTCACTGAGAAGACAAATGAATGCTAACTGGGAAGCCTTCTCTTGAAACTGAGGGAAGTGGTTTTGAAGAAAGGGTAGCACTGAAAGAGGTGTTACCGAGGGGATCTCAAGCAGAACAACATGAACAAAGTTGCAAAGGTGAGAATGCACATATCTGCTTGGGGAATGAGGAAAGGTACACCGTTCTTGATAAGGAGGATATGTGCTGTGGAGGAATGGAAGCTGAGATGAGAGTCCTGAACACCCTCAGTTCTCTTCCTAAACCCACATTTTCAGAAGGCTAAGGTCCTTGCCCCTCCAATCTAGGACACTCTTCTCACAGATAGTTTCCCTTGGGATTCAGTGGCCAAAGCCTCATACCTGCAAGGCCAGGGCAGTGCATGCGACATACAGTGACCTCTGAAGGACCCCAAAATATCGAGACATCCACGCCTTCACTGTGTCAGTTGCCATGAGGCTGTGCTGCCCCACAAATAGTAGGAGGAGACCCAGATCCCAAGCCAGGGGGACAAGGATGCTGCGGTCCTGCACGGCAGCCAGCCATCCCTGGCGGGCATCTAGGGGGAGTTGAAGAAAGGGACAAAAGATCAAGAGGGTTTTGGGAAACACCCCCAATCCTACTCTCCTTTTGGGGACCCAGGCCATATCCCCTTAATGCTTTTAAGAGTCTTAATGCTTCCTCTCCAGGCTTTGCCCACCTTGCTTTTCCATTCCCTGCTTCTTCCTCCTTCAGAGTGGGGAGGAGGATTCCTATACAGTCACAAAAAGCATGGCTGGAGAGGCAACCGTTGGACTGACCCTCTTCTTTCGGTACTCCAAATGCTCCCTCTTTTGAACACTCTCCCCTCCATAGTCCTCTCTTTAAAAGCACTTTCCTTTCCTCTGCTTATCGCCCTTTTCCACCCTACTGAGTCCTCACTCTCTTGCCTCTCCAAACCGCTAATCCCTGAGTTCCTTAATTTAGCCTTCTGGTCTGCCCTGAAGCTTCTCCGGCTTCTCCGGCTTTCACGGTTCTAGTTCCCTCTCCCGGACTTCCCCTGTCATTTGTCTCCAGGCCCCGCCCTCCCTCCCTCTCGTCCGGCTCCACCTCCAGCCCCAGAGCTCATCCTCGATCCCTCCCGCTCACCCGGACCACGAGGCTCCGGGATCCCTCCAAGAAGTGGCCGAAGAGAGGTAAAGCGCACGAACTCCACTCCGGTGCCAAAGGCCAGGATGAAAGAGGCGAGGGCAGCAGGGATCAGGAGCAGAGCTGGGGCCATGGCGACACACGGAGGGGTGGGGAAGGGGACGGGCTTGGGATTCCCGCGGCTACAGGCCCCGCCCCGCCCCCGCCCCCTCCCGGGGTCCCTGCCCAGGAAGGCGGGGCGCCTTCGCTCAAATGCCAGGGCTCGCGTCCGCGGCGCGCCCTTTTCTCTGCCCGCAGGGCGGGTCCTGGGTGCCTTTACGGAGCTAGCAGTCGCTGCGTCACAGAAGGGAAAGTTAGAATTCCGAGTGACAAGAGGAAAGGGCAGCGGCTCTGCAGCCACTCGAGTGGGTTGAGTCGCAGCTCGGCTGGTTGTCTCATCTAAAATGAAGACAGTTCCTCTCTTTCAGGGTTCTTGTAGAAACCGAGAATTATCAGTCCCCTTTTCTGTAACCTTAGCCAGAAAACCTAGCCAGAGTCAGAGGTTACAAAGCCTCAGTTAACACTTCAATAATAAACGGTGAGAGAACGGAAGACTGTTGACCTAGGCTGAGAACCCAGAGCTCTGAATCACCTATTACATCTTGTTAAAGAGTTAGTGACTATTTTACCATAAAGTAATGTTTATTCCGTAACTTACTCTCTCCACTTGCCAAGGACAGAAAACTTCTCTGACACTTACAGATTATTTCTAATAATGCCAAAGGTTGTTGATTTGTAATCATGAGAGTAACAATGTTAAAATATTTGTGATAGAAAATTTTATTTGTTGTAAACTTTGTAGTAGGCTAATTTTATCCAAGCCTGTGATAATTAACTATGACTTCACTCTGCAAGCTTATTAGTCTGACCCCACATACTAGTGAGAAATCGCTAAGACCTTTTGTCTGAACATATTTTTCCTTCAGACCTGTTTGTAATACCTAGACTAATATATCTGAAAAGCAAAGTAAAAGGTTTTCCTCCATCAGAATTAAAGATCATGTTGCTATGGACCTAGTCACAGTAGCTATGACCATAGCAGGGAACTCAGACATCATTAAGTGAAATCCCTTGGCTTATAGACAGAAGAAATACAAGAAAATTTACCAAGATGAGAACTAAGTTGCTGCTAGTCATGTGGGCTCATGAATGAAAAAACTGCCAGGCAGCATCCCACAGCCTTTACATTCCTCCTCCCGCAGGCTCAGTACTCCTACTCTTAATCAATGCTGTTGTAAACTGTTACCAGACATATCTTCCCCTCCAGGTGCAACCACCACCCTGCTTTCTGCTTCAAGAGGTTGTCCTGAATGGACTAGATCAATGAAAATCACAGCTTTTATTGAGGAAGCCCTCTCTGGAAAACTGCTTCCTCCTCTCAACCTTTAGGACTTAGAGGTGGTCACAATAGAGCTGTGGGTAGTGGAGTACTGCAACATTATGATTTCTCTACACTCTCCCAACTTCTTTGTAAATTTCACTTTATTAAACTCTCTCCAAATTACCCTAATTTGACTGTGCCATCATTTCCTGCTAGGACCCTGAGTGACAGAGATACTTCTTATTTGTGCTACAAGCTATAGTATTTTTTGGAAGTGTAAGAAAAGGTCTCTATTCTCCAGAAATTTAAACTGGGGCACTTCCATGTCACTAAGTAAGAGTGCACATGAGTGCTAAATGGGGATACAGAGACAGCTGGTACTGTAAGGAATCCCCTGGACCTGCAGGCCATAGACAGGTTTCACACAGTACAGACTCTGAGTTGTGCAAGGGGACTAACATTTATTTGCGTCCTACCATGTGCGACACCTACAATGGCTGTGCTTAATATATATTAAGACATGTTTATATGTTTAAAAGTCAGCAGTGTTAAAAGTCAGCAAAGCTCGCACTCATTCTACTACACCAAAGTTTTACAAACTTAAGTATAATTTACTTGCAGAAAAGTCACAAACTAATCACCCATCTTTTTTTATTAAAGTGAAATTCACATAACATAAAATTAACTAAAGAGAAAAATCCAGTGACATTTAATACATTCATAATGTGTGTAATCACCATCTCTATCTAGTTCCAAAGCATTTTCATCACTCCAAAATAAAACCCTGTACCCATTAAGCAGTCACTCCCCATTTTCCCCTTCTCCCAGCTCCTGGCAACCACCTGTCTCTATACATTTACCTATTCCAGGTATTTCATGTAAGTAGAATCATCCAAGGTGACTTTTTGTGTCTGGCTCCTTTCACTTAGCATAAGGCTTTTGAGGTTCATCCTCAAAACACTGTAGCACGAATCAGTACTTCATCCCCTTTTATGGATGAATAATATTCCATTGTGTGGATATGCTGCATGTATTTATTCAACTGCTGATGGACATTTTTCTTTTCACCTTTTGGTTCTTGTGAAGTGCTGGTATGAGTATTTGTGTACAAGTATTTGTTTGAACACAAGTTTTAATTCTTTTGGGTATATGACTACTAATGGTAATTAGTATGGTAATTTGGTAATTCTATGTCTAATTTTTTGAGAAACTGTCAGACTACTTACCACAGCAGCTGAACCATTTTATCGTCCTACCAGCAATGTATAATAAGGGTTCCAATTTCTCCACATCATTGTAATCAACCAACTTTTAATTTAAGGGGCACCTGGCTGGCTCAGCTGGTGGAGCGTGAGACTTTTGATCTCAGGGTTGTGAGTTCAAGCCCCATGTTGGGTATAGAGCTTACTTTAAAAATAAAAATAAAAAAATAAGTAAAATTTAAATTTCAAATATGTTAAAAAAAACTGCACTACACCATAAGGCACAGAGTGAATATTTATTTATCAGAGGTTAAACCTAAGCTCTATTTTTATAAATACTGGGAAAGCAGGCCAGAAAAGTGTAGAGATTTGCTCAAAGTCAAAGCTAAAGAACACTTCTATCAAGATGGAGTGAAAAGAAAAGAAAAGATTTTAGAGCATTCCACAACTCCAACCTCAAAATTACCCACTGCAAGCATCCCTTCAGGTTCTTGACACTAAAATTGTTTCCACTATCTTTCAGAGGACGAGTAAGAATCCCAGTAAAAGAGGAAGAGAAATGGCTTCCAAACAAGAGGCAGGACACTGTCTGTGCCACAGAGCAGTAATGACATCAGTCCTGCTAAGGGTAGCCACTTAAGATATCTGAGTATGAGATTACCCAACTCTAAGTGGCCCTTTAAGAAATCAGTGGCTCCAACTCTCCCTATCTTTTTGTTTACCCATAAGCCGTTTCAGCCCCACCCATGTTCCAAGACAAATCAGGTCAGTATACCCCAATCCTTTCTAAAGCCCTAGGTTCTTTCTTCCAAATCTTTTCTAACACTTTATTTACTGGTCTGGGAGAGAAAAGAGTACTGTGGTGATGTTTTCAGGAGGACGACATTTCCAAAGTGGAGAGGATGAAGGCCTCTGGCTTGGCCTCCTGCTTCAGCACTCCTGTCAGCAGGAACTCAGGTGAGAGGATGGGCAGGCCAACCCGAAATGGAATAGAGCATCGAGGGAAGTCCTGGGAGCATGTAATCACAATTCTCTGTGGCTGGGGGAAGACAGACAGCAAAGACAAAGTCAGGGGTGAAAAAGAATCCTAGAAATAGGTTCAGAACCCACTAATCAGTTTCAGCATCACTAAAATAGACCTCCTGATATGAAGCATACTTGTCAGAAGTACTCTTGCCAGAAAAGCTGAACCTGAATTTATTCAAGCTTTTAAAATTAACTATAGTTTACAAGGAATGTAAAAGAAGAACAAGATAAATCGCACAGCAAAGGAGCAAACAGAAAAACCCAGACTGGAACATTCTAAAGAACAACTGACCTAGTTTCTGTAGGAAGTCAATGGAATAAAAAAAAAGGCTGGGTGGGTTGGGGGAGATCTTTTCTAGAGTAAGAGAAAATTAAGAGATACGCAATTGTGGCAATACATGGATCTCGTTTGAATCCTGACTTGAACCACAAAGAGACATTTTTGGCCAACTGGAGAAATCTGTCTAATGGAGTATAAGAAAATGACCAAGAAACTATTGTTAATTTTGTTATGGATCAATAATGGCATTGTGATTATGTAAAAAAAAAAAAAAAGTACATAATTTCTTAGAGAAGTATACTTTAAGTATGTAGGGGGAAATAATATGATGTTTGCAGTTTCCTTTAAAATAGTTTGGCAAAGAAAAAGAAAAAAAGCAATAAATGGAGAAAATGTAGCAAAGTCTAAACTACCTTGTTAAATCTGAATGATTGATATATGGAGGTTCGTTGATAATAGAGATTCTCTCTCCCTTTGTGTATATTTGAAAAATTTTAAAATACAAAATGAAAATAAATCCACTCGGAATCAGCAGACTTCTTCATTCCTATCCCTTTACACACTACAGAGCTTCCCCTCACCCTCTCACTACTCTTGTGTTCCCGTCCATACCCATTTGGTTCTCCAACCTTTTCCCATTCCAGCCACCTCTTTAAGTGCCACCTCACCAGATCCAAAACATACCACCCATACCTTATAGGACCGGGGCATGCTGGGTAGAACAGTGCCTCCACAGCAGCTGATGATCTCTCCCATCTGAGGTGGTGGTGGCTGGACTCCCGGGGTCACGTGGATTTCATAGCCCTAAGAGGAAGAGAATGTTGGAGGCCATAAATGTATGCACTGAGAGGCCATGAACAGCTGGGGAGCCTCTGGAGGGAAGGCTGAAGCATGGGGCAGAAGACAGCCTCTCACCTCCAGCAACCTTCGCTCCCGAGCCCGGCTCAGGGCATCTCGAAGGCTGAAGCCAAAGTTCTTCTCCTGCTCAGGATCGGTCACCACATATTCATCCGGGGGCAAGAAGCAACCAGCCTTGCGGGACTAAGGACAGTAGCAGTCAGCACCAAAGCTCAGCCCAGCCCACCACCCAGCTCTTCTGCCTAGCATTTGGAAGGAGCTTATGAAATGTTCTTTGAATTAAGCTTTCCGCCTCACTCACCTCCCTTGTCTTCCTGTACCCCTTTTCCCCCCACTACTTTCTAGAGCACCACGTGAGTAGTCTTTCGCCATCAGTATCTCTGATGGTATGTCACCTCTTAGACTCTCACCTGGTGCAGCCAGTCCAAGGAGAGGATGGGGATCCCCCGCCCCAGGGCACAGAGGAACTTGACCGTGCGTCGGACTCGATCAGTCACCAAGTGGGAAGCCTCTGCCACTGAGCTGGCCAGACTCCCTCCCAGGGCCAGCACTGCCCGCTCTCCACGGGCATCCACCACTCCTGTGAAGAGTACCTGTGGAAGGGGTGAACCTGAGCTGGTCACAGCAACCCATGCCATCAGCGCCTATCTCCAAACCCCTAGGTCTCCTCCCATCCTCCCATGTCTGTCTCCCACCAAGCCCCATGCCCCTTCTCTCCTACTTTGGGGGCTGTGGACTCTTGGTTAGGTTTGGTCCGTCGAAGGCTGCGGCTTGGGATTCCCTTGGGCTCCTCCTCTGCTTGGTCTCTCTTTCTCTTGCCTGGTCCTGGAACCACTACATCCTGGGATTGAGAAAGATCTTGCTGGAAGTTTCTGAGCCTCTAAGCCCTTTCCTAGCTTCACCGCCCTGGCCCTCTCCTCACCTCCTCCTTCCTTGGCCTCTCCATTGGATCTTCTTCCTCTTCCTTGAGGAAAACTGTCTTCTGGGTGACTTCCCCTCTTTGGAGCCGTTTTTGAAGTGGGGGTGAATCCCCAGTAGCCAAAGGCCTCTTGCGGGTCTGAGAGGCCTTAGGCAGGGGCTCTGGGGTGAACTCAGATCTTCCTGCTGCCTCTACCTTTTGGATCTGGGTAGTATGAGTGGGGGCCTCAGGAAGCTGGGCAAAGGCAGGCTTGGGAATGGTCCTGAGGGACTCAACTACTCTCACTGCTCCTTGTCTTTGGTTCCTTGAGGACCGAGATTTAGGTTCAGGGAGTGCAGAGTAGGGCTCACGGACAATGGGAGCTGTGAGGGACTCATGCTTCCTAGTGGCCCTCAGCCTCCTGCTGCAACTGGCTTGAGGGATGTGCTCAGGGGGAATAGGCTGGTCTGTGGGGCCAGGAGACTGGAATTCAGGGGTGGTAAGAACTGGCACAGCACTTATTGTAGAAGACCTCAGTGTCTTATCCTGACCACCCTGAGCCTTGGGGGTGACCAGCTGATCTGTGGGGGTGAGAGATTCAAGGTCAGGGGCTGTGGGCTCAGTTGGTTGGGGGAGCTTGACAAAGGACCTCTGTGTCCTGCCCCGAGTGGCCCGAGATGTGGCCTCAGGAGTGACAGGCTCATCTGTGGAGATGGAAGGCTGGAGTTCAGGGGCTGTGGGGGCAATTGGCTCAGGGGTCCTGACAGAGGGCCTTTGTGTCCTGCCCCGAGTGGCCTGAGATGTGAGTTTGGGGGTGACAGGCTGGTATGTGGGGGTGGAAGCCTGGAGCTCAGGGACTGTGGGGACAACTGATCTGGGGGTCTTGCTAGAAGACCTAGGTGTCCTGCCCCGAGATGTATGTTTGGGGGTGACAGGCTGGCCTCTGGGGGTGGTAGGCTGGAGCTCAGGGGCTGTGGGGACAACTGGCTCAGGGGTCTTGACAGAAGACCTCAATGTCCTGCCCCGAGATGTGGGTTTGGGGATGACAGGCTGGTCTGTGGGGATGGAAGGCTGGACTTCAGGAGCTGTTGGGATAATTGGCTCAGGAGTCTTGACAGAAGACCTATGTGTCCTGCTGTGAGTGGCCCCAGATATGGGCCCAGTGATGACAGGCTGGTCTTTGGAGGTGGAAGGCTGGAGTTCAGGGACTGTGGGGACAGTTGGTTCAGGAGTCTTGACAGAGGACCTACGTGTCCTGCCCCAAGTGACCCGAGATGTGGGCTCAGGAGTGACAGGCTGGTCTGTGGGGATGGAAGGCTGGACTTCAGGAGCTGTTGGGACAACTGGCTCAGGGGTCTTGACAGAAGACCTGTGTGTCCTGCTGTGAGCGGCCCCAGATATGGGCTCACTGATGACAGACTGGTCTCTGGAGGTGGAAGGTTGGGGTTCAGGGACTGTGGGGACAGTTGGTTCAGGAGTCTTGACAGAGGACCTACGTGTCCTGCCCCAAGTGACCGGAGATGTGGGCTCAGGGGTAACAGGCTGGTCTTTGGAAGTAGAAGGCTGGAGCTCGGGGGCTGTGGGGATTACTGGTTTGGGAGTCTTGACAGAAGACCTATGTGCCCTGCCCTGAGTGGCTGTGGAGACAACTGGTTCAGGAGTCTTGACAGATTTACGGGTCCTGCCCTGAGATATAAGCTCAGCAGTGACAGGTCGCTCTCTGGAGGTGGAAGGCTGGACTTCAGGGACTATAGGAACAACTAGTTCAGGGGTCTTGACAGAGAACCTATGTGCCCTACCCCGAGTGACCCGCGATGTGGACTCACGGGTAACAGGCTGGTCTTTGGAGGTGGAAGTCTGGAGCTCAGGGACTGAAGGGACAACTGGTTCAGAGGTCTTGACAGAGGAACTACGTGTCCTGCCCCGAGTGACCCGAGGTGTGAGCTCAGGACTGAGGGGCTGGTCTGTGGGGATGGCAGAGTGAGGTTCAAGGGCTAAAGAAGAAACTGCAGAGGGTGTCTTCCTGGAGGACCCTCGGAGCCTGACTTTGGATTTTGGGTGGAGAGGCTCCATCTCTGAGGACAAGGGAGTCTCTAGAACTTCCTGATTCCCATTTTGTCTGGTCCTGGGAATGGGCTCTAAAGAAGATGGAGAGGGAGAAAGGAAGGGCTGGGGCACAGGATGTTTTTGACTCTGAGAGAGGAGGGGATTGTGGTGTGGGGTTGAGGCTTCAGGCACTGCAGGAGGCAGACAAGCATCTGCGGATTCCTGATCACCCTGAGGAGAAACAGAAGCAAGTGAGGGAGGAAGAGACAGAGAGAAGAGAGACAGTACTTGGATATGTTCTTAATACTTGGGTATGGTTAGTGTTCCTGGCATTTCACTTGTCTATGACCTCCCTTCCATGAGACTGGGAACTTCCTAGGGTGGGAGCAGTCCTCGCTCCCACAGACCTCTCCTCATGCCAGCATAGTGTTCTCCACAGATGGCTGATGGTAATAAGAGGATGGTTGGAAAAAGAGGGAAAAGACATGAAAAAATGGACATTCTGAGTCAGGTAGAGGGAGACAGAACTTGGGAAACAGATATGGAAAATGACAGGGGTGAAAGGAAAGGCACAGAAGCCAACTAAGGAGTGGTGACAACCAAAGAAAATTGGGAAGATTGAGGAGTAGATTAAAGCAAGGTCAGGGGAAAGGGCAGTGAACAGAGGTAGAAAAAGCAGCTCTCACCACAGAGGCCTTCTCAGCAGATGGCATCTTGCAAGTCAAGTGGCCTAGACAGAAAGTAAAAACAAGTAGAGCTGAGGTCTAAGCAGTCAGACACTTAGGGGTTGAGTAGCACAAGGGCTGTGTACCGCCTTGGGTTTCCCTCTGCCTTCACTTACCTCTCTGCTGCCTCCTGGGGCTCATGGGGGCTCCACCTGACTGGCTCCCAGAAGCTCCTGGGGCTGAAGCAAGTCCCTGATGGTCCCCCGTCCCTGCTCTAGGCTCTGGTGTTAGACTGGAGGCCTGCCCTTCCTTGTCCTGGCTCCCTTTCTCTGTCTCCCCTCTCTGGGGGCCTCTCTCCGGTTTTACTTCCGGTATCTCGACGCCTAATTCACTTGGCTCACTCCCTCTCTCTAGTACTAGTTTCTTTGCTTCTCTCTCAAATATTTCTCTTGCAGGAGTCTGCTTTCCTATCTCTTCCTCTTGTACTTCCCTGGGTACCTCCATTTCTATGTTTAAACTCTCCATATTCCTTTTAATACCTGTACTTTTCACCTTTTGGTCAGACTCTTGTCCCTGATTATCTCTAGCTAACACCTGTCTCCCTCTGGTTAATTCTTCTTCCCCTGTCACATCTCTCTCTTCTGCTGGCAGGTTCTTGGTTTCCCTGTTCAATAGTCCTCTCTCAGGGGCCACCCCCTCTGCTGCTTCTCTTGGTGTACCCATGTCTTTCTCCACAGTCTGCATCCCTCTGCCTTGAATCCCCAGTGGCTCTTCATGAACTGGGCTCTCTGGATGTTGGGCTTGTGGTGTTGTCTTAGGTGTAGAGGGGCAAGATCCATGGGCATCAAGATGGGCAGCAATGGGCTGGGGCTCAGAGGCCTCAGACTCTCTCGGACAGAATGGCTGTGTTGCCAAGACTTCCCACGGCTCATCCAGGGCACCTGGAAGTAAAGAGTGAGAGAGAGAGAGAGAAATACAGATTGAAAATGTAATAGGTTGAGAAAAGATTACGATAAACTCATGAATAATAGGGGCACCTGGGTGGCTTAGTCAGTTAAGTATCTGCCTTCGGCTCAGGTCATGATCTCAGGGTCCTGGGATCGAGCCCCACATTGGGCTCCCTGCTCAGCGGGGACCCTGCTTCTCCATCTCCCTCTGCTCCCCCCCCCACTCGTGTGGGTGTGCTCTCTCTCTCCCTCAAATAAATAAATAAAATCTTTAAAAGAAAAAATTCACCAATAATAAACCTAAGTGGATTGTTAAAGGAAAGTTGGTAATAAAGAGGACAATCATAACATTTAGTACTTGTCTAAGTTAAGACCCCACATGCATATAGAAATTCTCATAGCAGCCTTTTTAAAAATGATGGAGAAGGAGAAACATTAGCAAAAGAATCAAAGAATATGAAAGAAACATGTAGAGGAAAAAAGCAATGATGCCAAGTTAGGGGCATGAAGGATAGAGTTTCTTATACCTGAGGCCTGGAAACTGCAACAAGAAGGGCCAGGCTCCTGGGGTAGAGTAACCAGGAAGGCCTGGGTAGCTTCATCCTCCATGCTCTGGACTGCTGCACAAGAAAAGCTGACTCAAGCACAGCTCCTCTACAGAACTCTGGGTCCCATTGCTGGCCTCCTGCCCCACCCATGCCTGTTTTCACAACCTTCAAGGACCACCAGTCTGGGCTCCCAGCTCCCACTTGCGCCAACATCCATATGACATGGATGTCCTCACCTTCTGGGCTCTGATTCTCTCTCTCCACAAAGCACTGGGTAGCCTGTAGGTCCAGGTCTTCAGAATCTGGGAGGGGAAGAATATAAGATAGATAATAAAAGTCATATCTGGGGCACCTGGGTGGCTCAGTCAGTTAAGCGTCTGCCTTCGGCTCAGGTCATGATCCCAGGGTCCTGGGATCGAGTCCCACATTGGGCTCCCTGCTCAGCGGGGAGCCTGCTTCTCCCTCTGCCCTGCAGCTGCTCTGACAAATAAATAAAATCTTAAAAAAAAAAAAAAAGTCATATCTGAAGCTTAACTCCTTACTCTTTCTCTACCATTTTCTCCCCAACCCCAAGCCCTCTGCAATGGACCGAATGTCTGTATCCCCACCCACATTCCTATGTTGAAACCTAATTCCCAATGTGATTTTATTAGGAGCTGAGTTCTTTGGGAGATGATGAGGTCATGAGGGTAGAACCCACATGAATGGGACTAGTGCCCTTCTAAAAGAGACCCCAGAATTCCTTTTGTGCCCCTCTGTCATGTGAGGACACAGGGAGAAGACAGTGCCTATGAACAAGGAAGCAGGGCTTCACCAGAACATGACTATCCTGGCACTCTGATCTTGGACTTCCCAGCCTTCACAACTATGAGAAAAAATTTCTGTTGTTTATAAACTACCCAGCCTATGGCATTCTGTTATAGCAGCCCAAATAGACTGATACCCTATAAGCATTCTTTCTTTTAGGGGTCAAGGGAGGAAGGCCAGCACTTACCCCCATGGTTGTCCCCAGGGTCCTCGGTCTTGTCCACATGTGGTTCTCTCTCCCTTTCTGTGGGGGTCTGGGCGCCCTCTCTCTGTGGCTGGATGGGTTCCCCTGAAGTACCTGTGTCTACCACCAGATCTATAAGGTTCTCCCTCGAGACAGGGAGAAGATCCTGTTCCACCTGTGACACAAGGGACTCACCCTGGGCCCTCGCCTCACGAGCCCTCTCCCGCTCAAGAACAGCTGCATCCCCTTCTGCCGGAGGCTGGCACTTTCCTCTCTCTCCCACCGCTGAGGCTGCTAAGGATGTGCCCTCTTCTGCATCTATCTCACAGTCCCCAGGTGGAGGAGGCTGGGCTTCCTCCAGATGCACCACAGGCAGCTTTGCTTGGCCCCCTTCTACTTCCACATCTGTTTGATTTGTCCACACCATAGGCACCTGATGCTTCTCCACAAGTATAACAGCTGGCCCTGATAGGACTTTCTCCTCCACTTGTTTGTTGCTGTCCACTGTGGCAGAGGCTTGGCTTCTCTCCAGGTGGACCCCAAGTGAGCTCTTATCTTCGTCCACCCCTAAATCACTGTCTTGGAGAGGAGACTGCCTCTTTTCTGAATGTGCCTTGTCTGTATGACACTTGGGAACAGTTCCTCTCTTTTCCACTGGGAGCCCCTCCTCCTCCACGTCTGTGTCACTGTCTCTCCCAGCAGAGGTTTGGCTTTGCTCCAGAAGGGCCACAGGCTGGGCCCTACCCTCTTCCACATCTGTATCTCTGTTCCATGTATCGACTCGGCTCTCTTTCAGACGTGCCAAAGTGAGCGCTGCTAAGACTTCTTCCTCATTGTCTGTATTGCTGTCAATCACCACGGAGGCTTCGTTTCTCTCCGGAGGGACTGCCAGTTGGAGCTCCCGTTCCTCCACATCTGTATCACTACCAGCTGGGCTCTCCTGTAGATGTACCAAGGCAGGTGCCTGAGGACTCTTTGTACTATCTCCATGGAAGATTTGCCTCTTTTTCATAGGAACTACTACAGCTGGGGTTGCGGGGATCCCTTCTTCTTCCACATCAGTATCACTGTCTATGAAGCCAGAAGTCTGGGCCCTTTCCAAATGGACCTCAGCAGGCCTGCTTTCATCCACATCCGTGTCACTGTCCTCCCCAGCAGTTTGGTTTTTCTCCAGAGTGGCCCCAAGTGGGACCACCCCATTCCTTGCATCCGCCTCAACTTTTGTGTCATTGTTCCTCTCTTTCACTGAACACTGATCCTTTTCAAGCTGGATTTCAGTTGCCACAGCTTTAGGCTGTTGTGTCTCTACGGTGGGGCCTCTTCTGGCAGCTAAGGAGGCCTCTCCTGCTGCTGGATGCTGACTTTCTTCCTCATCTGTGTCGCTGTCCAGGTTGAAGGCAAATGGTGGCCCAGGGCCATCTGGGGCAGGAGAAGGCCCCTCTTCATCACTGTGAAGGGAAGAGAAGGGAAAGAGTCTATAGCATCTATTTCCCAACACGGAATACTCCACTCAACTATGAGCTCCTTAAGGGCAGACACAAGGCAGTAGCTGTTTGTTTTGTTTTGTTTTGTTTTTTTCTCTCTCCAGCAATTAGTTCTCTACTTGGCACAATCAGAGGTGCTCAATAAAAGTTCAGCTGAGCAAAGGAGTATGTGCAATTCCCCAACCCCATTTCCATGATAAGCATCTCTTGCAGATGGATCCTACAGTCCCTGGTTCCTCCTCCTTTTGAAGACTCAAGTATCTGGCCCTTTGGCACTCACCTCTCTGGAACTACTGCTGCCAAAGGGGAGGTCCTTAGTTCTTTCTTCACACACCTTTCAGAAGGAGAATCTGTCAAGAGTAGAAAGGAGTAAGTTGACTGTTTTACACTCACCATCTCCATCTTCTCACCCACCCTCCCAATACACAAACATACCTACTTCCTCCTCCGAGTCCTCAGCCAACAGGAGCCTCTGGGGTTGAGTTCCTCCCTGTACCCTGGGTGTCTCTTCTACAGTTAGAGGGCCCCGGGAAACAAAGGGCAGGGGGACATTCAGGCGATGGTACTGGCACGGCAAGTCAGCAAAGAGAATCAACTCCTGGTCCCTCAGCCGATGACTCACCCCTGGGCTTAGGACCTTAGGAGGCCTTAGGACTTGAGTACCATTGAGGCTGCCACAATCTTGGAGGACAGGTGCCTTGTCCCAGGCCAAGATTTCAATCACTGCATGTTGTTTGGAGATGGATGAAAAGGGCAGGGTCACAGAGCAATCAGGCATTCGGCCCACCATATTCTTCCCGAGGTACAGGGGGAAATCTAAGAATTAGAGAGGCAGATAGGTTAAGGCCTGAGTCTTGGCCTGCTATCAGGAAAATATTCCTGTTAAGTACCCCATTACTAACTCAAGGTCCTCACACACATAAGAAAAATAAGACGGGGGCGCCTGGGTGGCTCAGTCGTTCAGCGTCTGCCTTCGGCTCAGGTCATGATCCCAGGGTCCTGAGATCGAGCCCCGCGTTGGGCTCCTTGCTCTACAGGGAGCCTGCTTCTCCCTTTCCCACTCCCCCTGCTTGTGTTCCCTCTCTCGCTGTCTCTCTCTGTCAAATAAATAAATAAAATCTTAAAAAAAGAAAAAGAAAAGACGGGCAACCCTGTCGGGACCCCTCTCACTCTTAAGAGCTTTTTCTGTATCTTCACTTAATAAACTATCACTTTACTCACACACAAAAACAAAAAAAGACAGTAGGATATCTAAGTATTGAAAAATATAAGCAATGTGTTATCGTCAATACCCCATCCATCCACATTAGATTTTTTCTATTGTGGTAAAATATATGTAAAATTTGCTATTTAACCATTTTTAAGTGTACAGTTCAGTGGCATTAAGTACATTCACATTGTTGTGCAACCATCACCACCATCCACTTCCAGACCGTGCTGGATTTCCATTTGAATCTCTTCATCTCCTACCAAAGTAAAATTGAGCCCACTGAGTCCAGGGCACTTGCCTAGAATAATCAACTCAATCAGCCCCCTCCTCTGCATTACCAGGGAAAAATTTCTTCAGATCTCCTTGAAACATGTATAAGCTTCTTACAGCCCTCCAGCTACCTCCCCACAAAAATAAGAGGCCTATACCAGTACTTTAACATGCAATAACCTCTGACCTTTTTCTGGTCCATGGGCACTACTGAAGATATGCAATCGCCCTACGGGCTCCAAGCTACACCCCAAGGATTCACTGGATCTCTCTGTCTCCTCCTCTTCTTCAACCTCCCAGTTAATAGCCTGGGTGTCCTCCATGACCTGGGAAGGAAACACATTATCATCATCTCTATCATAGGTTCACACACACAGCCTCAAAGAGGGGGTTATAACTGGGGGTAAATCTGGAGAGTTGTGGAGGTTGACATTTCTCCTTCTGACGATCACCCTGTTATTACCCTTCTGAAACATTTAAAAAATATTTGTGACTATAATAAAAAATAAATATTATGGGGGAGGGAATAAATATTAGAAGGTCCCAAGTACACAAACTATACGTAAGCATGTGCTTATGTATAGAGACAAACATTTTGAGAAACAGTGCTTAGCCTACGGTATACAATACACTGATAGTTTTCATTCTTTTTTTTCCCCATCCACTATTGTTTAAATGCTGATCTACAACCTGCTAAATTGATTTCACTATCCACTACTGGGTTGGAACCAACAGTTTGAAAAAACCATTTTAAAGCGAGCTAAATTTTGCCAAGCGTCAACTGTGTGTTGGGCATTGTGTTATGTGTCAGGCATAATAGACATCTGAGGCATGCATTTGGGAAACTAAGGCTAAAAATATTAAATGACTTGCTCAGGATAACAGCAGGTAGGTGGAAAGGACAGGAATAAATGTGCTTCTGGAGGCAAAGCCCATGCTTTTTATATTTTACCAGAACATCACAGTGTGATCAAACTAAACTGCAAAGAATCCTAACAGCTGACATACATAGAGGCTTGCTATGTGTGAAGCACTGCTCTAGTTACTTTATAATGACAGACTCTTAATCCTCACAAGAACCTGGTAAACTATTATTATTATATTCTATTTATCAGATTAAGCATCTGCAACATAGATGGGTTAAGGAACTTGCCCAAGAGCATCAAGATACTGTCTGTCCTCTGTTTAATATTTGATGGCTTTCCATGCCCACATGGTAAAATAAAATCTCAACTCCTTAGCAAGGACCCTCCATGATCTGAACTTCAGGTCCTGTTCCCCTCCCCCAAAGCCTATGGTTCAGCCACATGGACCTTCTCCCCAATTTCTGAACACACCGCTCCTGTTGTTCCCCACACCTGCATGCCTTAGCCAGTTCCTTGGCCCTTCACTCTTAGTTTTCTGCTCCAACTCTTACCCATATTTTATGATTCAGTTCAAATGTCACTTCCTCAATAAGGCCTTTCCTGGAATCTTCCCTGCTTTCTGGTGTTCTTTGTGTACCCACATGGTCCCCACTGGTCAGTGAACTTGTACCTCCCCTAATCCTTCTCACTATATTGTAACCATTGATTTCCATTTCTGCCTTCACAGACCCTCCTGGAGAACTGGACCAGCAGAACGGTGTCTTTTCCCCTAGGGCACATCATTTTCTTTCGACAGTACCCACTGCGCACCTGGTACTGTTCGAAGAGCTCGGGAGACATTCACAAACCAAACATAAAATTAACCCTGCCCTCCTGATAAAAGGACAAATGAAAGGTGATGAAAACTCCAAACAGTATGGGTGGAATTCACTCAGAAAGATGCCACCACAGAGGTTAACTGTTGACAGGGAAAGTAGGACGCGCCCACGGGGATGGTGCTAACTCCCTCCTTAAGAATGGCGAACGCAGCGGGAGCCCAGGACCCTGGGCTCCCATCCAGTGGGCCACCATCTTTGATCTCCACCCCAGGGGGTTCCCTCCAGGCCCAACGTCTTCATACCTAACTCGGGGAGGGGCGTCAAGTAAAGATGAGTATTATAATCCCGAGAAACAAACTTCCAAGCATCCTCCGCCCAGTCGCACCCAAGGCACGCCCCTCCCGCCCTCCGGGAGAACCAAAATGGCTTCCGAGGAGCCGTGGGCGAGGCCCCCCAGAACTCACCTACTTTGAGTCCCCGCGCGCGCGCCACCAGTAACGGCCGCGACCCAGTGGCGCAGGAGCTCGTGCCGAGAGGGCGCCGATTCGCTGATTGGCTCCTGCTGCTGTCTTTCACAGCCCTGCTGCCCCACGATTGACGAAGCTCCCAACCCGGAGGGCCAGCCAAAGCCTCGCCCCCAGCCTCGCCCCCAGCCTCGCCCCCGCCCCCTTAACAGCTCAAAGGGGCGGCTTTTCCTGGGCGCCTGAAATTGGTCGAGTGAGGCGGTAATCGGAGGCTATCGTGCGCGCACAGAAAGGCGCACTTCGATTGGGCGGCTCCAAGGCACAACCCACCACCGCTTCACCACCCACCGCCCACTTCCCGCGCAGATTTCCAAACCGCGACCACAGAGTCTGGGTGCCGACGGCGGATAGAGGGGCTTACCATAGCCGTCGCCGGATGCGTCTACTGCAGCCGGAGAGCCCTTCCTCGGTCCTCCCAGACATGGAGTCCGCTGACTCATGAGAAATGGAAATGCGGTGCAGGTTGCAGTCGTGGCCGGAGGCTGCAGTTGGAGAACTGCCCGTAGGCGTGGCGCTTGAGGACTCCTCATCGCAGTGGAACTTCATCTCCTATTGATTTGGCTTTTTTAGTAGAAGCCCTGTCTTTTCCTCCCTGAGATTACATCCCTGATGGACATTTGGAGGTCATTTTCCTAAGGATCCGTAGGCGAAGAGGGAGAACTGTTTTGTTAACTATCTTAAAGGTTGACTGAGGTCTTTCAAGAGGTTGAGGAAGGTTGATAAAATCATCTTATTTCATTATCTCATACTAAGACGAGAATAGTAACAATTCGGTTATGTGTATACTTCAGGAAGGCCTTTTGCATTCATTATCCCACTTTCTTGCGACCACAACAATCAAATAGGGAAAAGTAGATTTTTACAGAGGGAATTGAAGTGTGCTAAGTTAAAGGACCTGCCGAGGTTCCTACAGCTAATGTAAGGGAGAGACAACTTGAAACAAGTCCTCTAATTCTAAATTCTGAACTCTCTCCCACCACCACAAAATAATTGCTTTCATTGTGATCATGCCCTGAAACATAAAATATTCTCTTTTAAGTGGGTAGAGAAGGTCTTACACAACTTGATGTTTGTTTTTTATTTAGGTGAGGAGAAATGTGTTGAATGCACTGTGAATTAACAATGATGACCTTGATATCATACGTCTTATTACAGTGCTTACCACACTCCATTGTTTATACACTTCCCATCAAATTGCAAAATCCTGAAGACCGGGGAACCAATTTTTACTCATTTTGTATCCCTAGCTTCTGGATTGGTGGACACTTAGTATCTATCAAATGAATTAACCCCTAAGAAGCACGCCACTCTGACTTGAGCACATTCTATTTTCTCCCATCGGCCCCCCTCTTTTGTTTCAATCCTGAGGCTTTTGAAAGATTGCAACAGCCAGCCACCTAGTCAGTGAATTCAGCAAACTGAAAAGCACTTTCACCAAAAGGTCTAGAGAGGCAGGCCGGAAGGCACTGAAATTCTGGCACCTCATCCATAGTTCTCTGACAAAAGCAGTGTCTTCAATGCTGCTCTAAGGCCCGGAACCCCTTACATGGACAGAAACTTCTGACTTCCAGATACCAGTTTTTCTAAACCATTCAACTTACTCTTGTGAACACACCCTCAGACTCAGACAATTACATGTCTATTCTGAAAAGCCACTGCTGCAATTTTGTTTCTCTTTCTGAACATTATCACTAGAAAACTTCCAAGAAAATAGCAGGAGGGCAGTCTCCTCTTCCTATCTGGGAGAGCAGCGGCTTACTGGAGTTCATGTCTTGGGTCACCAAAGGACCAGCTGTTAGATAGCAGAAGAGGGTGCTGCATTTCTCCCCAGTTTTCGCTGAACTAAGCAGCCCTCTCTTCCCAAGAGCTACCGCAGCAGGGAGCGTTCAGGGCGTGCCCACTCCACCTTCCAACGCCTGGCACCGTAGGGTTCCCAATTCTTGTATCCCCGAAAACTACTCCCTTTTAGTACAAAACACTCAGGCATAGGGGAAAGAAAACTTGCGCAAGGTCATTTTTCATAAACTAAAAAAACCCCCAAACCAAAAATCCAGTATCCACCCATCCCTCCCTTCATTTTGCAGCGTGGACAACAATGGAGGACTACAATTCCCAGTGAGGCCTGCATTCGTCCATCCGAGCAGAGACCAATGGACGTCTCAGACGTGACTGACATCGACTAATCAGGTCCAGCCTCGATAAGGCTTTGTCTCCCGACCGCGGCGCGGGGCGCGTTCTCCCGCCTCCCAACCTAGGCGCACGCGCGCCCCGCCCTGCCCGCCTTCCCTCCTTCGCCCTCCCCTCTCTTTTCTCCCTCTCAGAACCTTCCTTCCTCTGCGTTCGGACCTCGCTGCTCCAGCCTGTGGGACACGTCCCATCCTTCCAGCCTGCGATTAGCAGTATAGAAAAAAAAATTCCATATCATTTTCTTGCCCCGTACACACCTTGAGGCGAGCAAAAGAATTAAAAATAAATTTTAACAATGAGGGAAATCGTGCACATCCAGGCCGGTCAGTGTGGCAACCAGATCGGTGCCAAGGTAAGGATTTTACCTCTTCTTTTAACTATATTTCTTTTGAAAAGAAAAAAAATCCAGATAAATGATGAATAGTTGTGATATATATTTGCATACCATCCATAGTCAAGCTTTGCCCCTCAAAAGTTTTCCATACATAATAGACGTTTGTAGCTAGAATTTGTTTTTGAAAAATGGGGGAATTAGTCTTGGCTGGCTCATTTTGGGGAAGCTGTTAAGGACCTTTCGGGTTTGGCGGTGGGAAGACCGTGGTTCTGTTAAGATTTTACTTGAAAGTGTTCTAACGGTCCGAGGACCGGGGAGGGAGGGAGATGCGGAAACGGTCCGAGACAAAGCGAGGCGAGGTTTCCCCCATGTGCATCCCCCTTGGCTGGGCTTCGCCGGAGGGGGGAGGCTGGGCGGCGGCTGAAGGGAGCCCGGATCCCACGGTGGGGTGGGGGACGCGGTGCGCCAGGGTGGGCTGCGCTGCGCGGTCCCCTTCCAAAAGATAGGCATCTCGCGCGCCCGCGACTCCCGAGGGGCGGTCCCGTAGTTCTTTGTGGATGGAAAACTAAAAGCTGCTGGATTAATTTTATTTCCTTTCATCTCCCGTAAAGAGACCCTTTTAGGGCGTGAACCAGTATGGAGAAAGAGGGCAGGAGGGTCCTTTTCTTTAAAGGGTCCCTCAGGACTAAACGGTGGGAGAAAGGAAGAGAATCCTTATTTAAAGCAAGGGGTAAAAAGCTAGCAAAGGAAGAAAATTCCGAGGCCAAGGCAAGGGGTGGGTTTTTTTGGTGTGGTTTTTTTTTTTTTTTTTTTTTTTTTTTTTTTTGCGCGCGGTTACAGTGTAGCGGGGGAAGGGCAGGGAGGAAGTGCTGCTGCTACGTTGTAGCAGAAGGGCGGGGCCCGGGCGCCCCTGGCGCGCCGGGACAATGCGGCCCTGCCGGCCGGCTGGGGGCGCCCTAGCCCAAGCCGAGCCCCGCCTCTCGCGGGCCGAATTCAGGCCCCGCCCCCGCCCACGCGCGACGCCTCCCTTTGTCAGTGGCACGGCGGGCGCGGGCGCCGCAGTCACGTGGAGGGCGGGGTGGGGTGGGGGGTGGGCGATTGCGGCAGCATCTGGTCTCTCGCACCCCGGCCCATTGTGCTCGGCGGGAAGGTGTGCTCGTCCCGTGTGGTCGGCCGCCTCTCTCCCCCTCTCCTCACACTCCCACCCCACAATTTTCTGCGATCGCCGGGTCTCCTCAGCTGCACCTCGTCTCGCATTCCAAGCAGTGAAAGCTTCGGCTTCCCTGGGGTTGCGGGTGTCTAGTGGAAGGGTGTGGCAGGCAGACAGGGAATGCCAGGCCCTAGAACCAGGCTCACCACGGGTGTGTCTGGGATTAAAATGTGTAGGTCGGGTGGGCATAATTGGCCGGGACCAGAGCTGTGGAAGTCTCATTGCTTTCCCTCCGCAGTTCTGGGAGGTAATCAGTGATGAGCACGGCATCGACCCCACCGGAACCTACCACGGGGACAGCGACCTGCAGCTGGATCGCATCTCCGTGTACTACAATGAAGCTACAGGTGAGGTTGGGAGCCCGGGGAAGCTTGGGTCCCATCTCCTCTCCCGCTTCTCTAGGGTCTCTTTTCCAGCCCTAGAGTACCTCTTACCACCTTTGGATGGATTTGTCCTTTCTTTTTTTAAGGAGGCCTTAATTTGATTGCCCACCGTGGGGCAGAAGATTGGCTCTTCTGCCCCCTGGTGGCCGCACTTGGAATCACAAGTTAGGGTCCCTGGCTGTCTCCCAGCCCCAATTGATCTCTTTTGCCAATTTGTACTCTACTTTATTCCATATAGGTGGCAAATATGTTCCTCGTGCTATCTTGGTGGATCTAGAACCCGGGACCATGGACTCTGTTCGCTCAGGTCCTTTTGGGCAGATATTCAGACCAGACAACTTTGTTTTCGGTGAGTTATATACAATGTGTTGTTCAATGTATTTGGGTAAAGGAGACAGCAAGGAGATTATTGTTATCCTGGAGTGCTTATCCAGGGCTGTATTCTGAAATCTCTAATGCAGGGTGTTGGTAGAGACTGCCTTAGATGGTAAATAATGGGGGAGGGATGTATCACAGGTGAGTGAGAAAGAAGGCACATTTGTGTACATTATTCCAAAAGTTGAAAGGTGGAAATTTGGTCCTTTATTTTCCATGCTTTACTAATCAGGCTTGCCTCCCGACCCCATTCCAGGTCAGTCCGGGGCAGGCAACAACTGGGCCAAGGGCCACTATACAGAGGGGGCTGAGCTGGTTGACTCAGTCCTGGATGTGGTGAGGAAGGAGGCTGAGAGCTGTGACTGCCTGCAGGGCTTCCAGCTGACCCACTCGCTGGGTGGGGGCACAGGCTCTGGAATGGGCACCTTGCTCATCAGCAAGATCCGTGAAGAGTATCCTGACCGCATCATGAACACCTTCAGTGTGGTACCCTCACCCAAAGTGTCTGACACGGTGGTCGAGCCCTACAACGCCACCCTCTCCGTCCATCAGCTGGTAGAGAATACGGATGAGACCTACTGCATTGACAATGAGGCCCTGTATGACATCTGCTTCCGCACTCTCAAGCTGACCACGCCAACCTACGGGGATCTGAACCACCTCGTCTCAGCCACCATGAGCGGTGTCACCACTTGCCTCCGCTTCCCTGGTCAACTCAATGCTGACCTCCGCAAGCTAGCCGTCAACATGGTGCCCTTCCCACGTCTCCACTTCTTCATGCCCGGCTTCGCACCTCTGACCAGCCGCGGCAGCCAGCAGTATCGGGCCCTCACTGTGCCTGAGCTCACCCAGCAGGTCTTTGATGCCAAGAACATGATGGCCGCCTGTGACCCCCGCCATGGCCGTTACCTCACCGTGGCCGCTGTCTTCCGTGGGCGGATGTCCATGAAGGAGGTAGATGAGCAGATGCTCAACGTGCAAAACAAGAATAGCAGCTACTTCGTGGAATGGATCCCCAACAACGTCAAGACAGCAGTCTGCGATATCCCACCTCGTGGCCTCAAGATGGCAGTCACCTTCATCGGCAACAGCACGGCCATCCAGGAGCTCTTCAAGCGCATCTCAGAGCAGTTCACGGCCATGTTCCGGCGCAAGGCCTTCCTCCACTGGTACACAGGTGAGGGCATGGACGAGATGGAGTTCACTGAAGCTGAGAGCAACATGAACGACCTGGTCTCCGAGTACCAGCAGTACCAGGATGCCACCGCAGAAGAAGAGGAGGATTTCGGTGAGGAGGCCGAAGAGGAGGCCTAAGGCAGAGCACCATCACCTCAGGCTTCTCCATTCCCTCAGCCTTCTTCCTCAGCTGCCCCTGTCCTCTCCCTCAGAATTGCATTTTCTGCCTCTGTCTCATTTTATTTTGTTTTGTTTTCCTTTTTTGGAGGGGGGATCCTAGAACAGTGCCTGGCACATAATAGGCGCTCAATAAATATTTGTTGTTTGTTGAATGTCTCCTCTCTTCCACTCTGGGAAACCTAGATTTCTGCCATTCTGGGTAGCCCTGTATTTCCTTTTGGTGTCCACTTCTCCCATCTGTCCAGTTGATATTTCCCTTTGTTTTTTAAGGTAATTCTCCAAGAAGCTGGGTCTCATCAGATCCCATATAGAACCATGTGCTGAAAACCCAGTAGATGGCCACCATCCTAAGCCCATGTGGTAGCCCAGGGGAAAGGAAACCAAGTTACCTCATAGCAGTAGAGGTGTACCTATAAGGAAGGGGTAGGGTTTTCTATTCTAGAGCAGTTTTGGAGAGGGATATTCAGGCTATTGAGTCCTAATTTCCAGGAATTTCCCTGCTCCTCTCAGCTTCAGGAGAGGTGTTGACAGTATTATCTCTATTTTTTGTCTTCTTCCAAGCTCTGTCCTGAGCTGTTTTTTTCGCAGGGGTCTGCCCCACTCTGTTAAACAGGATCCTCCCTCTCCTATATAACTTCCTTCATGTTGGATTCCTTCCTTTTACCCTGGTTGGAGAAGGGGGCCAAGAGGGGGAAGAGGGACTAGCCTCCAGAAAGGCCTTCCCCCTCCCCACCTTTTCTTAGCAAACACCCAGCTCTGCTGTGTATATATGGAAAGGTGTGTATTGCCACCTAAATCTTCTGAATCATTTTTCCAGAGAGGGGACAAGGAGACCCTCCATCTTGGGCAACATCTCATTTCTTCCTTTTGCTATTCCCTCCCCCCGCCCTTGGCTTCATCCTGTCCTACACTTCAAATTTCTATTTTGTGTTGAACTTGCTTTTTTTCATATTGAAAAGATAACATTGCCCCAAGAGCCAAAAATAAATGACAACTGAAAAAAAGTTGTGAGATGTGTGCTCATTTAGGGAAAGCCTACCAGTGGTACATGAGGCTCACGTTCAGCTACACATAAACTTAGCTCTCCATAAACTGAGATTATCCTTACACTTAATTGACCCTCCTATCTTAACCCCGGTACCCAAACCACCCCACCACCTTCACTAACAGCCTCAATAACCGGGATAGGCACAGGCTCAGATACTGGATCAATGGACAGAAGCGGGAATTGAGATGAATGTTAAAATAGGGCATAAGTGGTTCCCAGACCATCGACATCCTCTTGGAACTTGGAGAAATGGAGATCTTCAGGCCTACCCAGAAGTACTGAGCCAGAAACCAGTTAACTAGCAATCTATTTTAACAGTAGTCCAGGAGAATCTTGTAAGTGCAGAGCTGAAAGCTATTACTGCCCCACTTCCAGTGTATAGCACATCCAGGGTTCATTTGGGTTATGGTATCTTGCTGTTTTCTCTTACCCTTTGGGATTTTCTCATTAACATAAAGGAAAGATAACCAGTGGGGGATATCACGTAACGGTCCCATTCTAAAGTAACACTTCCACCTAATACAACATGCTTCTAAGTACACAAAGTAAGTCTCAGAGCTACCCTGGAAATTTAAGTCTATAATTTTCCTTGGCCCTATTTTCAGTAATTCTGGGGACTAGTTCAAGTCTCACCACTTCTTCCATTTCAGTATGCTTTTTCTGCCTATAACCAAATTTTGCAGAAAAAAAGTTGTACAATTTTAACAGTGTACAAGGTAACTTCTCCCATTCTAAAAAGTCTATTGAAGGGAATAAGCTACATTCCAGCGTTCATTTTGAATGAGTTCTGCTTTATTAAGTTAATCAGCATTACTACCTTTTAACAGCAGTTGATTTGACAAAGTTGAGAACCTCCAGGCCATCCCTCAGTTTTGGTCAGGAAAATTCCAGACCATAGGTACACACAGTCTAATTAGGAAGTTAAATTGGGGGTGAGTAGGATAATCAGAAGGCTGGCACGGAACCCCTGGGGGACTGGTAGTCTTGGCAGTGTGGGGTTGGGAAGAGTAACCCTTCCCCTCCAAGGTAAGCCACAAGGCTATTTGGCAAGGAGATGAGGGGTGAAACCCCACTGTCAAGGGCATGCTCAGGGAAGCCAGCTCTGCATGCAGTATGGGGACCATTGTGGCAACCATGAGGCTAGGCATTGGCAACGGTTGGCTCAAGCTGTTCGCAAAGGCTTGTGGTTAACCTGGTAAAAAGACAAAAGGGATGACACTTGGGAACCCTGTACCCTGTTCTCCCAGATCCCCATTTGGATGAGGGCCGCAGGGACGACACACATTTCCAGAAGTCTTCTAAGATGTTTTTTTCTGCCGCCCTACCCTACCCTCTTGTCAAGCAGTAATTAGGACCATTATACAGCAACAATCACTGAAAAGGAGTGGAGGGGGCTAGAGCCCTGCTTGCACAGACCCTCCTTAGCTCCTAATCTTTCAGTGCTTTCAATGCCGGCCTCAAGAAGGATCCAAGGAACCCAGCTTGAAGGTCACTGGTATGGTCTACTGCTTTCACTTATATATATATAATTTTTTTTTTTAAGATTTTATTTATTTTTGACACAGAGAGTGCACAAACAGGGGAAGCAGCAGGCAGAGGGAGAGGGAGAAGCAGGCCTCCCGCTGAGCAGGGAGCCCGATGTGGGGCTCGATCCCAGGACCCTGGGATCATGACCTGAGCCAAAGGCAGACGCTCAAATGTCCGAGCCACCCAGGCGCCCCTGTAATTTTTTTTTTTAAAGGTACTTTGAGAGAGAGAGAGAGAGAGAGAATGTGCACAAGCAGGGGGAAGAGCACAGGGGGAGGGAGAGGGACAAGCAGACCCTGCACTGAGTGTAGAGCCCAACGCAGGCCTATCCCAGGACCCTAAGATCACGACCTGAGCCATAACCAAGAGTTGGACGCTTAACCAACTGAGCCACCCAGGCGCCCCTATATCACTTTTTAAGCACACTCATATATAGTATGTGCCAAGCGCTGTCCTAAACACTGAAAATATTTACTCATTTAATCCCCTTAACAATTCAATAGAGTAGATGCTATTATTAACCCGATTTTAAGATGAGGAAAGAGGTACAGAGAAATAGCTAACTTGTCTAAGGTCACAGCTAGCATGCACTGGAGCCAGGATTCACACCACAACAGTATGGTTCCAGAGCCGGCTCTCTGACCTCTATCATAATCTATAGGTGAATAGACAGGCACCAAGAAAAGCCATGATATGCCTTGGAATCAATTGTCAACAGGCTGCAACCAGTTCCTTGTACTGGTGGGGTGACCACAAGGCTCTAGAAGACAGTCAGCCTGGGTTTTTGAAATCTAGCTTTACCAGCTAGCTGTATGACAGGGGCACAGCTCCTTAACATATTGCAAGTTGTTTCTTTACTTTGTAAAATACCATACACCCAAAGGATGGTTTGATTTAAAAAACCAAGCAACCATTTATGTAGAAGCTTAGCGCTGTGGGGGCGCCTGAGTGGCTCAGTTGGTTAAGTGTCTGTCTTAGGCTCAGGTCATGATCCCAGGGTCCTGGCATCAGGTTCTCTGCTCAGCGGGGAGTCTGTTTCGCCCTCTCCCCCACCCCCACTCATGCTTTCTCTCTCTCTCTGCAGTAAATAAATAAAATCTTTAAAAAAAAAAAAAGAAGAAGAAGCTTAGCACTGTGTCTAGCATATAGAAAGCAAAAATGTCAGTGGCTCCCGAGCCTCCTTGGTGCTGGTCTAGTACTAGGCCTGCTGCATCACATGCCCCAGGAACCCAGAAACTCACAGAAAATCCACAGCTCCCACCCTAGAGACCCTCACCTGGGAGATGCTGACGCCTGTGAGTCTCTCCACGCTCTCTGGCAGGCGGCTCAGGATGTCCAGTACTTCCCCGGTCACCTTGGCTGCCCCCATGGTCCCACCTCCACTGGACACCAGTGTGATCTTATTGGCTGAGGTCAAGGGACCACTGATCTCCTCTGCTACCTGGTAGGTGAGAGATGCCCACTCAGCACCTGTGGTCTGACCACACCCCTCCTAAAATGCCTTACCCTGGGCTTCAAGATCCTTGATCTTCTTCACTTTCTAAGGATCATTCTTCCTCACTTCGGTCACTGGCTTATAATTCCCACCCCTAATCTAGAGTCCCCTAGCCTGGTTCTCCCCAAGCCCCTCATTTCCCCCCACCCTACAATCCCTGGTTCTGTTCCTCTCCTGGTGCCCACACAACCTCCAGACCTGGGGCAGCTTCTCCAGCAGCATGTCCAGCTGAGCAGCCTCCTGGTACAGCTGGAATGCTTCTGCCTTCTTGGCCATCTGCTCGGCCTCAGCCCGGGCTCGAGCCCCTATGGCAAAGGCCTCGGCCTCCCCACGCATCTGAGAACGGTACAGGAAACCGTGGTACTGATGGCTGTAGTTAAGGACAAGTAACCCCAGCTCAAACAGCAACCCCCACTCACTCCACAGGCCAGCAAGAGCCACCTCTTAACTCACCCTCACAGACTCAGCTTCTGCCTCAGCCTGCATAATCAGCTGGGACCTGGGCACAGAAAGGGAAGTGGGGGGAGGCACTGAGGAAAGGCGAGAGGCAGGCCCCGCTGGAGAGACACAGGCTTCTGTAACCCGCGTTCCGTAGGAGTGCAGGTAGGGAGGGCCTCAGCTCTTCATATGGGGGCACGCAGGTGGTAAAGGACTAGGAGGGGCCTGGGAGGGAGCATTTACTTCTCTGCCTCAGCTAGGCGCTCCAGCTTGTAGCGCTCAGCTTCCGCCGGCTTCCGAACTCGGGCCTCCAGCTCCTTCTCTCGTCGGGCGATCTCCTGTTCCTGCACTGCCACCTGCTGGGCCCGCTCCACCACCTGCACCTGTACCCGCTGCTCCTCGATCTGCTGCTTAGTTTTGGCCACCTGGGTAGGAGCAATGCTCAACATCAGAGCTGAAGAGCAAGCTCCCAGGCACCACGCAGAGAAGCCAGGGCCAGGGCTCCAGGGTGAGATATAAAAATAGAGCAGGTACATGAAATCAGTCCCTGGTGGGCTCAGCCAGCCCAGTGGAGTCCATTTCCCATATGGATCCCAATCATGGGTTGGGGGATGGCCTGATCCTCCTCAGAGGCAGCACTGAGGGTAGGACGTTTTCCAAGCAACCTCGGCATCAAGAGCTGGATAGGGCTGGCATCCGGTCCCTGTTCTCCCTCAGGCCAGGCTAAGTGTCCCTCTGTTGAGCTCCCATAATAGTCTATTTCTCCGCAGTGTCCCTCTCTAGAGTATGAGCACCTGGAGGGCTCTGATGCATGGTGGCCGTCTTCCACCTCCAGCCTCACTCCAATCCATCCACTTCTCTCCATCTGGGCTGCTGTAAGCTTCCTGCAAGCCGCCATCAACTCCAGCCCTCCCTGCAATAGCTTCCTACTGGTTTGGTGGTGTGTGGGGGGGTGTGTATGTCTCTTTTCCATTTTTATCTTTTGTAAATGGTACACATTCAAAGAAAAAAAAAATGAACAGTGAGAAGCAAGGTTTGTGTCCACTTATTTCCTCAAACTACCTTGTTCCCTTCCTCAGAGGCAACCATTATAACCTGCTTCTTCTGTATTCTTCTTCCAGGGACATTCTAAATGTTGACAAGAACAAGTACACATAGAATTCCTCCTATTTAGGTATATTTCATTTTCTTATTCCTGTGGAGTACAGAGATCTGAAGGCTCTTGCCAAGATTTTGGTGAGGAGAGGTACCAGAGAGGAACATGCTTCTTTATTGCTCCGCTGCTCTGGCTCAGCCATGGACCATCATCCCTGCGGGTCTTATCAAGAGCAGAGATGATGCCCCTGCCTTTACTGCACCCATGTGTTCACTCCACAGGAAAGGTGCTTCTGGATGTGGCACCCTGTGCTATCTCTGACCCTAAAATTTCAGACCGGTTCCGAACTGGACTAGTTGCTCTCTCCCTCAGTGTGCAGGATCTCTCTCTCTCTGTTGGAGCCCCTCCTGCCCACCTTTTGATGAAATAACCCTCAGTAGCTTCCTTGGAAGAAGTACATGGGCAGTACGTTTTTTGAGATCTTGCTTTTCTGAGATTTTTATTCTTTCTATTTGAATGACAGATTGAGTACAGGTTACTATGTTAGAATTCATTTTCTATCTGAATTTTGAAGTTATTGCTCCATGGTCTTCAAGCTTCTTGAGAAATCTGAAGTCATTTTGATGCCTGACCCTTTGTGACCTGTTCTTTCTCTCTGGAAGCTTTTAGATCCTTTCTTTGTTCTCCATGTTAAGAAATTTCACAGGATTGTTGTTTTATTGTGCATTTGTGGACTATTTCAATCTAGAAAGTCATACCTTTCAGAACAGATAAAACATTAAAAATTTTTTTCCATTGGTGATTTTCCTCCCATTTTCTTTATTCTGTTGATTTATTAGATTAATAAATCTGTAGGTTAGGATTAATAAATTTATTACAATTAAAATCTATTAGAATTAGATGAATAAATCCATAGATTCATTAGAATTTCTTCACTGTGTTTTTTTCCCCTCATTTCTGCCATCCTACTGATTTCTAAGAGCTCTTTTTTTGTTTTCTGTTCTATGCCCTGATTTTCTAGATGTGAATTCTTCTCTTATTTCACTGAGGATATTAAAAAAAAATTTTAAGTTTTCTTCTCCCTTCATAGTATGTATCCTCCAAACTGTTTTGCTGTTCGTGGTTTTAGTCTCAGACTTTAACACTGCAGGATTCCCTCATATATCAGGTAATCCTTGGCTGGCTGCTCACAGTGAAGGAGGTCTAAAACAGTGAAAGGAAACTGTGAGCGTGTGGGTGACTGTGGGCACGTGGCTGAGGCTTGCTGACTCTGAGCTTTACTCTAAGCTTTACTCCAGGGTGATCTGCGCAGGTCATCTGCTGAGGAACCCATGATTCAGGATCCTTAAAGTCTTTCCCTTTGGATTGGTCATGTTCCTCAGCACAGTCTTCTGATGACTTCTTTGGAAGATGGGAGTGTCTGGGGGCCAAATGCGGTAAGGGGGTTAGGGGAGGCTGTCAGCATTTAGATTCAATGGTCACATCGTGCCAGCCACTGATCAAGTACCACTGGCTTAGTTACTTTCGATGTCTTTCCGGCTTCCAAAACGATACTATGCTTTCTGTTCCTTCTGATCCTATTCTCTCCATCTGTTTTCTCCTTCTCCATCACACTGTGTGTGTTTTTAGTGAGGTTTTGGAGGGAGTGCAATTAACTGTATTTTTTCAATCCATCATCTCTGAAAAAGCTTCCAACTTATCTTCCTGCTTCCTCTCTTGTCCTCTGAGAGTCAATTCTCCACACAACAGCCAGAATGATCCTTGTAAAAATGTAAATTAGACCATGGCACCTCCCTGCTTAAAGTTCTCCAATAGCATTCCACTGGGCTTTGAATTCTCTTCTAAGTCTCCAACACGGCCACCTGAACCCTATGTGACCTGGCCCTGCCTGCCTCACCATCTTACTCACAGCATACCAGCCCCACCAGATCAGAACCCTCCTCTCTGTTCTTGGGACACACCAAGCTCTTTCCTACCTCAGGGCCTTTGCATGTGATGGTCCTCTGCCTAACCACATATGGCTATTTATATCTAAAATTAATTAAAATTAAATAAAATTTAAAATTGTCTTCAGTCACATTTCACTAGCCACAGTTCCACAAGCCACATTTCACGCACTCAATATCACAGCACAGATTTACAGCATTTCCATCATCAAAGAAAGTTCTATCTGAACAGCCTAGAATGCTCTTGGCCCACAACTCTTTACACTGCTGGCTTCTTCTCATCTTCAGGTTTATCTCATAAATCACTTCCTCACTGAAGCTTTTTGGATCACCCCCAACCTAATATAGTACCTCTCCACTGTTTTTTTCATCACTCTATCTATTTCCTTCATAGCATTTAAACAAGATAATCAGAACCTATGAGAGTTATTTACTTGCTTATTAGCTGTTGCCTGTGTTATACGCTCCACAAGGGCAGGAATCCTTTCTGTCTCATTCATACTTACATCCTCACTTCCAGAACAATGTCTGGCACATAGCAGGCACTTAATAGGTATTTGCTGAATGAATCCTTATTTCCCCAAGCACCTAGCACAAAGCCTGGCACAAAATAAAGAACTGATAAAAGTTGGAACAGAGCCCAAACCAGCCCAATCCTTTGATTTACAGATAAGGAAAGCCTATTTAGGTTAAGGACCACGCAAAAGTTAATGGTTTCCACTATGTTAATGCTTCTCAAACTCCAATGTGTACATGAATCCCCTAGGGATTTTGTTAAAATGCAGATTCTAGGGGCACCTGGCTGGCTCAGTCGGTAGAGCATGCAACTCTTGATCTCACGGTCATGCATTCAAGCCCCAGTTCGGGCGTGGAGCCTACTTTAAAAAAATCAATGCAGGGGCGCCTGGGTGGCTCAGTCGGTTAAGCGTCTGCCTTCGGCTCAGGTTATGATCCCAGGGTCCCGGGATTGAGTCCCACATCGGGCTCCCTGCTGGGCGGGGAGCCTGCTTCTCCCTCTGCCCCTTCCCCCTGCTCATGCTCTTGCTTGCTCTCTCTCTCTCAAATGAATAAATAAAAAATCTTTAAAAAAACAAAAATAAATAAAAAATAAAAAAAACAATGCAGATTCTGATTCAGTCAGTAGGACTGGAGCTGGAGATTTTGTATCTAATAAGCTCCACAGTGATGCTGATGCTGCTGGTAGGCAGACCACACTGAGGAGCCAAGTACTATGCCACACTCAATTACCTGTCAAACTACCAGGAACTTAACATCATAAGCTAAAGCCGTTTTGTACTTCATCATCCTTTAAGCCTATACCAACTCTTGGCAAAAACAAATTTCCTAATATTGCTATCCTTTGGGTAAAGGTCTCAAAGTACAGTTGATTCTCATTATTCATGGTAGATCTGTTCTATAAAGTAGCCATGAATACTGAATTAGCAAATACTTATTTTGTTATTAGGGGAAATATACGGTTAGGTTCCTGTGAGCCCCTGTTCATGACAGATCAGTATATATCCTTGCTATATATGTGTTTCTGTTTAAAGATACCTTATGTGATATACACTGTTGATTCATTAACAGTGAAGTTGCTGCCCACAGCACTATAACTCATGCCTGCAAGAAGCTTATCTAACACATGTAATTTCTCTATAAGGCATATCATAACCTCCTTGCACTCAGGAACACTTAACACTTTAGCAGTAGGTTTGGGGGCCATCTTAAACAGCAAAATCAAAAAATGTAGCAGTAAATATACTGTGAAAATGACACTTTATATCATTAGAGCTGAAACAAGAAGGCAGAACATCTTGTTCAACCTCAAATGCACATCAGGCAACTCAAATTTTTCATTGCTCTGTGCATGTCTGCAAATGGTCACAAAGGTGCCACAAGGACTGTTTCTGGGGTTACCAGTAAATTTGAGTGAGTAGGCAAATTCTCAAATACAGAATCTGCAAACAAGGAGGACTGACCATGCCACCTTGCAATATCAAGGGCTGCCCATATCTCACTTTGCAGGATTCAAAGCCCAAGTCCATGTTTTCCTTCCCCATGCCCTTCTTGGATCACCAGGGCTGCTACGAGCCCATGGAAAATCAGAAAAAGGTGCCCCCTCGCACAGCATGGCGAGTGTGGAGCATGGGCTGGATCTTAGCTCTGCTTCAGCCACTCATCCAGGTGCCCTTACCCAGCAGACAATCTGCCCAAACATATGATCCCATCCTACTGACCATATCCCTTCTTGGCCTTTACTTTGCTTTTCAACTGAAATGCTTAGGTCTTTCAAATCTTCCTCATATGGAGGAGTTGGGTCAGAAATGTAGAGCCAGAATAAAGGGATCAGAGTTAGAATATGAGAAAATGTGGTGGCCTAAGACGGAGGGCTTGAGAGGAACCAGCTGCCCAGTGTGAGAGCTCTGACCTGAAGTTGATAGGCCAGGTCAGCCTGCGCTCGGCGGGTGTTGACCTCGATGTCATATGCAGCCTTCTTTAGCTCATAGTCTCTCTGCGCCTTGGCCATCTCGATCTCACTCAGGTACTGAGCAGACACTTTTTCCTGCTTAGCTTTGGCTTCCTGTCCACACAGAAATCAGGGAGGAAATTAGAGCAGGGAGAAGAAGGCCCCAGGGGGAGAGCCTGCTCCTCACCAGGCTCCCCTGCACGTGGCCTCATCTATTTCCTCTGCCAACCCGGCTCTACAAGCCCTCACTCAGTTGTGCCCCTTCCATCCCCTCTCCCGCTGCATGCCCAAGAAGCCCACGGTGACCAAGTGATTCCCCCAAGTGGAATCTCTCTCACCCGGATCCCAGCGTCTCTTTTGGCTTCTGCTTCCCCAATCCGAGCATCTTTTTGGACTTGAGCTGTTCTAGCCTTCCCTAAGGAGTGCAAATAGTCCTGTGAGAGAGAAGCAGCAATCAGAATTCTCGGGAGGGTTTAAGAGATGGGGGCAGGGAACTGGAGAGGATCAGCTACCTAAGTTTACCTGATCATCATGAATGTCCTTCAGGGTGTAGCTAACCACACTGATGCCCATGTTGACCAGGTCTGAGGAGGCCACTTTGAAAACTTGCTCTGAGAATTTCTGCCTGTCCTTATAGATTTCCTAGGGTAACAGAACGGTGGGAAGTAGGAACTTAAGCTCTCAGTCCTCTGGCTACTGTCTCCCAGAGACTAGCAGGGTCCTTAGGTGCCACTCACTCTGGCATCTCTTCCAGATCTTTCCCTGCCCTCAAGCCCACCTCCACAGTCATGTGAGCCATGATAGCCCTCTGGTGGCCCTCCAGAGTCTCCAGTGCAATGTGGGCAATCTCAGCCTCCGTCTTTCCCAGAAACATCTGGCAGGCAGCCGCCAACATCTCCTTGTTCTGCCCCTGGATTTTCACCTGTAACCAGAGTAGGGATAGGGAAAGTGTGGTGAAGGTCTCATGAAGCCAGGTAGGAAGCAGGAAGAGAATGGAAGAGTCAAGTGCCCTGGGAGTCCCTGGAGAAGGCGAGACTTAGCAGAGACATTTCTCTGCAGCCAGAGATTGGGAAGGCCATGGTCAGAAAATTCGTAATGTCTGGGGACAAAGAAGGTGATGAGGGAATGGACTCTGGTGGGGAAAGGCTCTGAAAGCCTCACCTGGGCAATGCCAGTGACTGAGATGGGGACCCCATGGCGAGTGTAAACCTTTTCACTCTTGACATTGAGGGTCAGTGTGTTGAGAGAGATCCTATGGGAAAAAGAAGGAGTGGACAGTGAGAAAAAAAGAAAAGAGAGAAAACTGGGGTTCCCCTTCCCTGGTTCTTTTTCTACCTACCTCTGGATTTGCTGGATGCAGGGCAGGACAAAGACACGTCCTCCAGCCACCATGACTGGGGGGCTTCGGCAGAAACCTGCAAGGTGCGGGGGCAGTAAACCGCAGTGGCAGGGGCAGGGCTAGAATATGGAAGACTGAAAAACTGGAGTGGGGTGGGGGATAATCCCCACAAGGAAATCTGGGAGCTGGAGGGGAGGCAGTCTGGGCCTTGGAAGGGCAGCACTGGGAATCACAAGTGGGTGGCTTGCAGCCATGGAGGTGGGGTGCGTGTGTGCGTGGGTGGGGTGGACAGAAGGCCCGGGCCTGGGGAGCTGGTAGGGAGAAGGGTAAGGGGTAGAGGCCGGACCACAAGGGTTTGGGGGGCACTGGCTGAGAAGAGAACATTACTTACCGGAGACCACCATGGCCTCATTTGGGCCACAGGTAAAAAACATGGCTCAGGTTGAAGCTGGAGGAAAGGGAGAGAAAGCCTTTGCGGGCGGGGTCCACAGGAGTGAATGTTCTCTCTTTCCCGTCAGTCTCGTCCAATCTCCAGCCACCAGGGCCCAGTCCCTTCCGCACCCGTGGGTCCGCTAAGGCATTTCCCTGTTAAGTCGCACAGGTCCCCAGCTGCTCCCTCCGCCTCCCGCCGGCTTACGGCCACTCCCTTCCCCCTCCCGCCTTCGGTGAGGAGTTTCTCGCTCCTCTGATAAAGCTCTCCCGCGCCTAGAGGCCCCCAGACCTTGCGGCACCCTCCCTGCTCCTCCGCAGTCCGATTACATCTCCCTTCCCCACCTACCTGCCCGCACGCGGGCGGCGGCCCGGTCGGGGCGCGCAGCGGGTCTGGGAGCGGAGCAGCGGTCGGGGGGGTGGAGGGGACAGCCTTCCAGCCAGCCCGGCCGACGCTCGCGCCCCTCACTCGGCCGCACCCTGTTGCTGCGGCAGACGCGACCCCGCCCCCCCGCGGCGGGCCACCCTCCGCCCCGCCCCTTTCCCGGCAAGCCGCGCTCGCGGCCGCAGCCCGCCTCCGGCCGGGCCTACCCCGCCTGGCCCGCTCGCTGGGCGAGCAGCCAGCCCCGCCGCCCCCCTTCCCCGGCCGGGAGCTCCGCCCCGGGAAGCGGGACGTGACCTCCGTGAGCCTGCAACCCACGGCCGGGGAGATTGCCCCATCTCTGATTTGCCCCGCGGTAACTGGGAAAACCGCACACTGGGCAACGAAAGACTGCATCCGGTCACCTGGGGCGGAGCGCCTGCTGGGGACGTGGCCCCAGCTCCGCCTGCCTGGCCTTGGCGCCGGAAGGCGGGGAGGGGTGGGGAATCGCCGCTAGCAAAGATTCGTACACTCAGATGACTTACAATAAATCGACTTTATTTGTGTTCACAGAACATACCGGGCGACCCCACAGCCGCCCGCTGACAGCCCACCGACCTTCGACACCCTAGCCACCCCTTGGGGGCAACTTCGAGAAGATCGAAGGCCAAGGACCTTATCCCCAATGGTCCGCCAAAGCAGTAGATCCAAGGAGCTGAAATCCTGGAGGACGGAATACCAGTCCCTAAACTACGACCCACCACCATCCTTGATTCTCAGCCCGGGCGCTCTCCCAGATCCAGGACCTTTCCATTCGTTCTGAAGAACCAAAGCGCCCAGCCTCCACCTTTCCCACAAAGCTCAACAAATACCAAGAGTTGTGCATTTTCAGCAGGGAGGCACATCTCACACCCCTGCATAAGTTAAAATAAATATTACATACACCCCTCCATCACCTAGGGGGACATACATAAATACATATAAATATTAATTAGGATCAGTAAGAAATAAATTAATGACGCTCTTCCCCACGCGGCCTAGCCCGGGAGTGTCGGTGCGGAGTGTAGGTGCTCGTTTCCTCCCAGGCTTGGGCTGGCGTCTCCGCTGCAGTGTTTTGAGTTTAAGTTGCCTCGGAAGTCCCAGTTTGGGATACGCTCTCGCGCACCAGGTACACCTGGTGTTTCTTTGGTTTTTCGGATTCTTTTGAGTGGGGGGATGTGGGGAGTCCCGGTTAGAAGGCGGCCGGGTGTTGTTGTAGGAAAGTGCTGAGGTCCAGAGCGTAGTCCGAGGGCTCAGAGGTCAGATTAAGGGGCTCGAGGACCGGGGGCGCCGGGGTGGGCGCGGGGGCTGCGCCGCTGGGGGGGTCCTCCGGGGCCAGCGGTGCCGGCACGCCCTCTTCAGCCATCAGGATCTGGCAGAAGATGACGGTGAGCAGGAGAAAAAGGAGCCTTTTGGCAGGGTTCGGATCCTCGACTGGCAGCTGGCGCCGGACCTGAAGAGAGACAACAAAGGCGACAGGTTGGCTGAGGACCCCGGCGTCCGGCCGTTCCCCCTGCCCCTCCGGCTGCCCACTTCCACGACACTCACCATGCGTGGGTAGAGGACCCTACGGCTGCGCTTCCGATGCCCGCGGGAGGCGCTGGGGCGCGCGGCAGGGGCCACCGCGGGCTCTGGGAGAGGGTCGAAGGTGAAGATCTCCGGACCAGAGCCCCGCCGGGGTCCGGGGCTGGCGGAGGAGACCGGGGTCGGGGCCCGCAGGACGGTCATGGTGGGGAGGGAGCTGCGAGAGTGACACATTGCGCACTGAGCGGAGCGGAAGGCCGACTGCGGACCGGCAGCGGTGCCGAGCAAATTATGTGCGCCCCAGAATTGGGCGGGTCCTTCTCGACTCCACCCGCGGCTGGGAGTGGTGGCCGGAGCAAGCTGGAAATTCCGGCGGTTAAGCAAAGAGAGGGGGTGGTGACTTGGCCTGTGCAACCTAGCGCTGAAGTGTGTGTTGTGAGTGTGTGAGTTGTGAGTGGGATGGGTGAGATCCCGGGCTGCAGGCACATGTCAGGGCATGTGGTAGCTGGAGATCGGCCAGCAGAGAGCTTAGGAGGTGGTTGGGCCGCTGGCCCCATCTCTGGGGGGGCAGGAGGACTGACAAATCTGGCCATGCTGGGACAATAGTGACCCAGCAGAGTCAAGGAATTACGGTTACACACGCACATTCATACACTTGTAGCTACATATAGAAAACACACGCTCGCCAAGAGGAAAGTCATTACAGAAATAGCCAAGAAGACAGAGAAATGAACACACTAGTACACACAGACATGATGTTGCCTGTCTCAGCACACACCACATTGTAGGGGTAGAAAAATAGTCCTTTCTTTCCTTCTAGCTTCTTGGGCTGGTCTAATAATTAAATTGATGTAAGTAACAGGAGAAAAACAGATTTAACTATGTACCTCAGGAGCCCAAGAAGCCAGGAGATTCAAAGGCAATTGAGGTTTATATGCCATCTCGAGCTAAGGAACGGAACAGGGGCCTGGGGCTTCAAAAGGGAGGAGGGCAATTCACCGGCAGATGTTTGGGAGTCAGATGTTTGCCCTGCCTAGCAGGTAAGTCTTTTAGATAAAAAGTTATCTCTGGTAATAGCTGTCTTTGTGGTTCAGGCCCCTATCTAAATTCTTCTAGGCAGTTAAGGGAGAGGTAAAAAGCTTTTCCCCCCCGAGTCTGCTGGGTGTTGATTGCCTTCAGCTCAAAATAATTCACATGCCAAAGTGGCACATTTTGGGGTGGCCTATCCTGCTCCCCTTTACCATGCACATACACAGAGCAAAAGTGCAGAGACTTCGCAGGGGCAACACAATAAAGCTACCTACGCAGATGTGTGCAGAAAAGCTCACATAAGGCTGGTGCTACAAAACAAAGGCAAGAGGTTAGCAGCCACCCAGATTTGTCCTTGTCGTAATAGAAAAAATAACAATATCTATGTAAAGACCACTTTAAACTGTGAGACATTATGCAAATGTGGTAGTGGTAATAACTTAAGAGAACTGGTGTATTTTCATAACTGCCTTAGAGACAGCTGCTCATGGACACACAATTTAACATCCTTTGAGCATTTACTGGTGCCAGGCACCCTGTTAAAGGTCCTCTTGAGGGGCACCTGGGTGGCTCAGTCATTAAGAGTCTGCCTTCGGCTCAGGTCATGATCCCAGGGTCGGGATGGAGCCCCGCATCAGGCTCCCTGCTCGGCGGGGAGCCTGCTTCTCCCTCTCCCACTCCCCCCACCTGTGTTTCCTCTCTTGCTGTGTCTCTGTCAAATAAATAAATAAAATCTTAAAAAAAAAAAAAAGCTCCTGTTGAAAGTACTGAGGTTGGTTTCAGTGTATGGGCTGCTGAGTGAGGCAAGCCAGACTCAGCCGGCACCTCACCCTATGCGTGGGGAGGGACGCCGACCAGGAGAACTCTCTTGAGGGTCTTTTTTTTTTTTTTTTTTTTTAAGATTTTTATTTATTTATTTGAGAGAGAGAGAATGAGAGAGAGCGAGTACTTGAGAGGGGGGAGGGTCAGAGGGAGAAGCAGACTCCCTGCCGAGCAGGGAGCCTGATGCGGGACTCGATCCAGGGACTCCAGGATCATGACCTGAGCCGAAGGCAGTCGCTTAACCAACTGAGCCACCCAGGCGCCCGGGTCTTTTTTTTTTTTAAGATTTTATTTATTTGAGAGAGAGAGAGAGAGTGAGAGAGAGAGTGTACGAGAGGGAGGAGGGTCAGAGGAAGAAGCAGACTCCCCACTGAGCAGGGAGCCCGATGCGGGACTCGATCCTGGGACTCCAGGATCATGACCTGAGCCGACGGCAGTCGCTTAACCGACTGAGCCACCCAGGCGTCCCTCTCTTGAGGGTCTTAAGGAAACTGAACGCTAAGTGTACAGGGGAGACCCAAAGGAACTAGTGTTCCCGTCTGCTAATCAATCAGGAGAAGCTTCATGAAAGAGTGGCATTTGAGATGACTGAACAGTGGGTTCACAGGGTGGGATACCACAGAGTCAGATGTGGAATATGACTGTGAGGAAGAGAATGGAATCAGCAAAGGCCTTGAGCTGGAAAAGTACAGGATGTGTTTGGGGAATCACAAGAAAAACAATCTTACAGTAAGTTTCCTGTAAAGGAGTAGTGGGAAATAATGATTTGGGAAAGGAGGTGGGCAGAGTGGGGAGAGCTTAGCTGAAGCTCCAGGCCAGGAGATCGAGTTTGACTCTAGATTCTGGATTCTGAGGGTCACGGAAGGATATAAAAGGAGGGTAGTTCAAGCTGGGAACTAAGTAGGATGACAAGTATGCCCTGGATGGGGAGACACTGAGGCAGGGGATAGGAGGCTATTGGAAGGGTTCAGGTGGAAGGTAACAAGAGCCTGAGATGGGCCACGGAAGAGGGAACCAAGAGGAGGGGTGGCAGTGAGAGACATTCCTAGCATGAGACCACAGCGAGTTAGCAATGAGATGGGAATCATTAGAACCTGGGGCGTGGAGGGTGGGGTGCCGACAGCAAGAGCATGAAGGCATCAAGGCTGACTCCAGGGATTTGACAGGCATCTGGCTCGGTCTTTACTCCAGATCACATTATGCCTGGTGCACGCGGAGCACACGTACGATCTCTTCCGTTACAGGCTGTGTCACCCGTGTCTCTGTGCCCTGCATGAAACCCAGCGCGGTGCCTTACCTGGAGCAGTTGCTCAACGGTCTTGTTAAATGAAAGCTGAAAATGCAGAACCATAAATGCACATATGGTATTCACACCCTGGCTGGGTCACCCTAAGCTTTGAGACACAGATACACTCTTTCAAACCCCACATACAAATTTTTAGCATCTTAAGAACAGCTGGGACAATTCTTTTTTTTTTTTTTTTTTTTTTTTTTTTTTTTTTTTTTTTTTTTAAAGATTTTATTTATTTATTTGAGAGAGAGAGAATGAGAGAGAGCACATGAGAGGGGGGAGGGTCAGAGGGAGAAGCAGACTCCCTGCCGAGCAGGGAGCCCGATGCGGGACTCGATCCAGGGACTCCAGGATCATGACCTGAGCCGAAGGCAGTCGTTCAACCAACTGAGCCACCCAGGCGCCCTGGGACAATTCTTACACACCAAACAAGGAACACCTAATGGCATTTCTCCAGCAAGGACGTGTGGGATGCAAATAGGGACATCCCCACATTTGGGCTCCAGTAGATACATTGTTGCTGTAGATACAACTGCTTCCTGGGCCTCTATGTCGCTTTATTTTATACCCATGACTGCTATCGACACTCCTGGGTTACATACTTCTTCCTGACCAGCATAAAACACACCTCTTCTACAGAGACACGTCCCTTTCCCATACCTGCCTTTCACACCTGCCATCATCATTGTTTTTACACCCAAGCAGTGAGCCTGCACACTGACCTACACCCTTATTCCAAGGCAACCTGCATACTACACAGTGATTAACATGAATACAAGACTACTTGCATATGTGGATGGGCCCACATACATGTTCACACAGATATAAATTGGGGGTGTGGGGGGGATAGTGATGATGGAAGAAAATGGCTTGGTGGGAGGCAGAGTGGGGGGCACCCAAGGTCAGGAATGCACAACTTGTTTATGATGGAAAATTTCTCTAGGGCATTTGGCAGGGGAGGGGAAATGAAGAGGGATGTCAGGATCTTGTTTCACCACTACCTCCCACATCTGGAATCTGGGCCTCCAGCTGGGCCTAGTTATCTTTACCGTCCTCCTGGCACAAAGAGACCTTTCTTTGTGGCAAGACCAGAATGGGACAGAGAAGAACCAGAAAACTCAGACTGCTCGCCATTCCTTCTCAACCAATCTCATCCCTGTTCCTCCACCCTCAGAGACCCATGGCTCTGCCTCATCCGCCCCCCCTCCACCATACAGGAAGCTAGGGAAAGGTTGAGAGTGAATCATTAAGCCAATGAAAGGGTGTGGGGGTGAGTGCTGGGGGATGAGTTAAGGCCAGGAAGGGCCAGGGGCTGAGACCGGCAGCTGGACCAGTTCTCACTGCCCTAATCCTAGGGAAACAGGCCCTTGGCCCCTTTCCATTTCACTGCTCTCACTGCTCCTCATTTCCTCCCCATCTTCCCCAAGATTTCTATGATCCTTCCTTTCCCTCATTTGACCTGTGATCTTGACCTCCCACCAACCTCTTTCTTAGCCCCTTGTTCATTTTCTTACAACACTTGCTACATGGGGAATCATTTTATGTATTTGTTTACTTTTTGTTGTTTGTCTCCCCCCACTGGAATATAATCTCCATAAATATACAGGACCACATCCGCTCTTTTTCTCGTGGTATCTTGGTGGTATCTCTAGTACTTGGCCTTTCACCCAGTAGGGGGTTAACAAATATTCTTAAATCCATCTCCTCTGAGGAGCTACCCCTCACCCTCAGAGGTGTCTGTTTGTCCAGCTGTGTGTCCTTTCAGAGGTTCCCCCCCCCCCCCCCACCCCCCACCAAATGCTTCCTCTCCGAAGAGGAGATGCTGGATGTTCAATTGTGGCTCAGGAGGATCTGCCATTAAATTGGGAATAACTGTGCAGGTGACGGATGGCAAAGCACCGGCCCTCGCTCTGTAAATCCCTGGCGTGAGAGTGAGTCATGCCTGCCGGCCCACCTAGAGTTCTGCTACATTGCTGACCGAAGTCTAGAATGGGGGCAATGGTAATGGGAGGGAGACAGATATTTAGAAGTGGGAGCATTTGAAAAAGGGAAACAGGTAGAGGGCTGGAGTCAGGGGACTCAGGAAATAGAAACTGAAAGCTCAGCGGCACCTGGCATTTGGTAGATGTTCAGTAACTTTGTTGACTTGAGATGGATTTGTGATAGAAAGGAGACATGGTGTAGTGAAAAGAGCATATTAGAATCTGGTGGTGTTAGAGGAAACTGGGTTTAAATTCCGGCTCTGCTATTCTGTAGTTAATTCCCCTATTAACTACATGATACTGGGCCAGCTACTTCTCTGAAAATGTCTCCTTAATTGCAAAATGGGCATATTGGTTTTAAGGTTTAAGGTGAGGATTAAGGGTACGAGTGTATGCTCCTAAGCACATAGCAGGTGCCTATTCTGTGACGGCCACTATTATTATTATCCGAGGAGGGACTGCTTTGGAGGAGATGTGGGCAGCAGTGAGCTAACCCGGGAGTAGGAGACCAGGATGACAAAATAGCCTCCAACTGCTAAGATCATCAGGAGATAGAATTTCTCTTTCTGTTTTCATTCCCCCCTTCCTTCCCTCTCCATCTCATTGCAGGTTTTGTGGCTTTTTCTTTTCTCCAAAGAAGCAGAGACTTCTGCATTCCTAGTTCTTGTTGGGCCAATGTGACTGATTTTAAATACCCTCCCCCTGGCCCCATGTGCACATGTTCTTGTTGGAACAATTCTTGCCAGAGGCATGGCGGTAGGGTGGGGTGGTGAGTTCTTGGCAGCAAGTTAATAAATGGCCATCAGAGACAACGATTCGGGCCTTAGGAGGGTCAAGATCAGTCCCTGGCAGTTTTCCCTGATGCAAAAGGAAGGCAAGAGTGCGTGGAGCACCAAGGCAAGGTCACAAGAGAACATGGTATCCCCTGCCTTGGGATGCAGGTTGGCCCCTCCTAGCTCAGCTCAACTCAACCCACATTCCCTGGAGGCTGCTGAGAGTGGGGAGCTGAGAAGGGACCCAGTGTGCCTGTTGTTCTGCCAACGCTGGCTTCCCAGGGCCCGGTGTTGTAGCTCCTCCCTTTGGTCTCAGTTTCCTACCGGGTAATAACTTCATGAGAACAGGACTTTATCCATCTTGTTCACTGCTCTGTATTCAGTGCCTCGAACTGTGCTTCTCCATCACTACCAGCTGAATGCAAAGGCTGGGAATGTAGGGCCCTTTAATCCATTAATGTTACAGAGCTGGGACTTCATATGGGAAGCAGCTTGCCTCTCTCTGTAGAGCGCTCCCACATCAGCATTGGAGAGTATGATGGTGATTTAATTCAAAGCACAATAGGGGTGGTGAGGGAGGGTAAAGTGCAACAAATAAAGTATTTCCCCCTTTGTCCGGCCTTTTCAGACACCCTGTATTTACTGGATGAGTTGATCTGTAAAGTCAGCTGCTTAGATTAAAGGCTCTCGCCCTCCTCTGCAACCCCATGATTCAACAACGTCTCCCATAGGTTCTCAAAAGTTAAACTAAGGCTCCCTCCTACTCCCAACACAGCTGCCATAGGCTCTTTTCTTTGAAGGTTGGGAGAGGCCTCTGGGGGTGGGATGAGTGCTGCCGGCTGGCAGGTCTCCAGTTCCTGCCTGGCTGTCTCGCGTGTTAGCGCTGGGGCTTCTTGACTGGCTGCCCGGGGGTGAGCCCTGAAGCGGTTTTCTGGGAAGGGTAGGTGCCTGTGTGACTCAGAACCAAGTTAGGGAAAAAACACACTCGCTCAATCTCTGGCCCCCTCCTGCCCGGCCTGGCTTTTTACCATGAGCTCATGAAAGAGGAAGCTGGGCCAGGACGACTGTAACCCTGCTTTCCCTCATGTTTTCTCTCCATGGCCTCACGGATTCCCTGGAGTGTCTGGGCCTCATGTTGCCGTCATCCTGGCTCCGGGGTGGCCCTGACCCTACCCTTCTATGACAGTCTCCCTTCCCAGACATTGGTCAGTTTTTTTCCCCAGGTTGGAAATCCCACCCAGCACAGAAGGGGATTGCTCACAAGGGGAGGCTGAGAATACTGTGTCCCTTGGGCCTGTTGATCTCCGCCATGAACCATGACTGTTTGGGTTTGGTCCTGCAACTGCTGTATCTGAAACAGACCGAGTGGTGCTACCCCTGGGAGCCTGAACTAAGGGGTTGCTTGGGAGCTAGGGTTCCCCAGTTCAGGAAAGAAACAGGGGCTCCCAAAGTACTGGGCAGCTGAGCTATCCTCAGGGCTGATTTATACTAACTGAGACTTACCTAATACTTTTGGCATGCAGAACAGTCCACTACCAGAAAGGCACATTTTATTTCAGTGGAAATTATGACAAGGATGGGCCACGAAGAACCTTCCTAAGTCTCCTGCCCACAGTCCATCTTCTCTGTCTTCCCCAGAGCTTTCCGTTAAAAGATGGACTTGACCAAGTCAGTGTCTGCCTGCCGACTTCTGTGCCCCAAACTCTCTAGCGGCGCTGCACTGGCTTCTCAACCCGAATCCGGGCAACTTCGTCCAGGCTTTCTCTCTCAACACCCCCAAAGCTGTCCCAGTGCCCGAGATAAAGCACTACGTCTGATTTTGTGCTTTCTCTCACATGTGCCGAACTCTTACCCACTGGACCCTTCACACATGTGATTTCTTCTTTTTCCTCTCCATTCTCCTGAGAAATCTCCTGAGTCTCCTGACTCCCGCATGTAGTATTAGTCCACCTACTTTGTACATAAACCTCTTGAGGCATCAAACACAGTTATAGTCATTTGTCTATTGATCTTTTTTTTTTTAAAATGCATTTATTTATTTGAGAGAGAGAGAGCACTATCGGGAGAGGCAGAGGGGGAATCTCAAGCAGACTCCCTGCTGAGCGTGGAAGCTGACTCGGGGCTCCATCTCACAACCCTGAGATCATGACCTGAGCCGAAAACAAGAGTCGGACGCTTAACTGGCTGAGCCACCCAGGTGTCCCTGTCTATTGATCTTTCTGATGCTATTACCCTTTCTGGTCACCACCACCAGATACTGTAATGAAGCCATTTTGATGCCAGGAAATTTTGACAAGGAAAAAAAAAAGTTATTAAATTGTCAGCATTTAAAGAAAATCAGAAGAAATGTATAAAGCCGATATTCCCAACCCGTCCCTGTGGGTTGTGTTCATCCTGTTTCTGACTCCTACTCTTTCACATAGGATTTGCTATGCAGATAGCAAATCCTATGTGAAAGAGTAGGAACTCTGGTCAACCTCATTCCGAAGCCCAGCAGTATGGCGTCTTTATTAAAAGCCAAGCATTTTGAAGTATAGCTTACATATAGTAAGATGCATCCTTTTTAGGAGTACAGTTTGATGAGTTTTGACAAACTTGTACATTGTGCAAATGTCACTACAATCATGATATCGAGTATTTCCATTGCCTCATGCCCCTTTGTAGTCAATATCCTCTCTCTACTCCCAGCCCCAGCAACCACTGCTCTGATTTCCATTTCTGTAGTTTTGCCTATTCTAAAATGCCAGATAAATAAAATTATACTAGGCACTCTTTTTTGTGTCTGGATTCTTTTGCTCAGTATAATATCTCTGTGATTCTCCCATGTTCTTGCATGAATCAGTAGATCTTTCTTTTTGATTTCTGAATAGCATTCCATTGTATAAACATACTACATTTGGCTACTTTTTCACCATTGGTGGACATTTGTGGTTTTTTATTCTTTTCGGCTATTACAAATAAAGCTACTATGAACGTTTTATACAACCCTTTTTGTGGACATGTGTTCTTATTTTTCTTGAGAAAATATCTAGGAGTAGTATAATTATGTGTAGATTTAACTTTATAAGAAATTGCCATGTTGTTTTCCAGAGCAATTTACCACTTTATTCTTTGACAGAACTGTTTAAGGAAGCTGCCTCAAAACATCTCTGTTGCTGGGGCGGCTGGCTGGCTCAGTTGGTAGAGCATGCAACTTTTGATCTCAGGGTGGTGAGTTCAAGCCCGACTTTGGGCTAAGTATAGCTTACTTAAAAAACAAAACAAAACAAACAAAAAATCCCTGTCTACCAAATCTGCCAAGTGAAAATTATTTCTTCCTCAGAGAACAGGTTCTCAGGTTACCTCAGGGGCCAAGGATGGGCCGGAATGCAACTACCTCCTTGGTTAGCAGCCTCTCCCCTAAAGAACCGGCGCGTCCTCAGGATGCCGCAGCAGTTTCCCTTGGATCTGCAGCAGGTCCAGGAACATACCCTGCCTGCCCCCCCAGGCCACCGTATGGCTCAGTATCTCTGTCTGCCTCGCTCCCCACTCAGTTTCTGCTACGTGGCTCTGCACAAGTCCCGTGGCATCATGTACAGTAACACGAGCCCACACTGTTAGACTTGTAGGCACTGTTCTTTCTGACTGCTATACATAAATCAATTCATTAAGCCTTCACAAACCCCTACTATTATTATTTTTAAGATTTATGTATTTATTTGAGGGGGGTAGGGGCAGAAGAAGAGAGAGAATCCCCAGCAGACTCCCCACTGAGTGTGGAGCCTGACACGGGGCTCAGTCTCACATCCCTGAGATCATGACCTGAGCCCAAATCAGAAGTCTGATGCTTAACTGACTGAGTCACCCTGGCGCCCCCCTACTATTATTATTTATACCCTCATTTTACAGATGAGGACAATGAGAGGTTCCATGAGGCAGCTCCCTTTCCCAAGACTGCGTAACTATAAAGTAGTTAAGAGTTAGACTGGAACTCTGGTCGACCTCATTCCGAAGCCCAGCAGTATGGCATATTGGCCAGAGAGTGGAGTCTGGAGCTAGTTCACCTGGGTTCAATTCCATGTTCAAATTCGTCTAGTATTCATGGTAAGCCTCTGAAAAGAGGGCCATTATAACATCTGTTTTACAAGTGAAGAGACGGCACAGAGGCGTTACATAGCAGGAGAGGGGCAGAGCTGGGATTGCCATCCAGGAAGTTCGGCTCCAGAGACAGAGCAACCAACCTCTATGTTTTCCTGCCTCTCAACAATCCTCATTATTAATGCTGTTATTTGGCTTGCTGCCCTGGCTCTTGGTGTCTTTGGGGTTTTACACTGCTCTGACATTTGCATCCTTGCTTGTGTTTCACTTTCCAACTCTGAATATGTTGTGCACGCAGCCCCCAAGATAGGATAACCTTAGTGGGCAGCCCTGTTGGCCATATCACTGGCCTCTTACCAGCCCTTGAGAACCGCCTCTAGCTCAGGCAAGGATTCTAATACAGCAGGTGAAGTCAGGAAGGTAAGTTATCTGCAGGGTGACCTAGGCCTAAGAAATCTCCTCCAGCAACTTACCTCAAGAGGATAAGGACTTGAGATCATCTCAAAGGATTATTTGTTTCCCTAAACAATTTTTGAGCTCTTTCAGATGAGAGACAATCATTCAACCCACTGTCAGGGCTTAGTACTGTACCTGACACATATTAGGGGCTTAACAGATTTTGATTGAATGATGAGTGAAGGAATGAATAAAGAGACCCAGATTCTCTTAGTTTAGCTCTGTGCTGTTCCATGGAGTAGCATGTGACTATTTAAATTTTGATTAAAGAAAATTTGAAATTCAGTTTTTCATTTGCATCACCACATTTCAAGTACACAATAACCACACGTGGCTAGTGGTTATCATATTGGGAAGAGCGGATATAGCACATTTCCATCATCATAGAAAGGTCTATGAGACAATACTGGGTTAGATGATGAGGTGAGAGAAGGAAAAATGGTGCATAGGGAAAACATTTATCACAGGCTGATGGCTTTACCTTGCTTTCAGCACTTCTAAAACAGCCTAGGTCAGTCCTCTCTCATTAGATTATGTTGCATACTGCCCATTCACAGGTCTAGGAGTCACTTCAGAAATCTGTTATTGAGAAACATATCTCTGATCATATCCATGACCCAAATTTCTGAGAAAATGAAGACCAGAGATTGAAGGAGGAACTAAAGCCACAGTGTTCTTTGTGTCATAGACCACAAGAAACTAACCCATCCAGGGTGCTTTGTGCCCATTATTTCATCTGGTCCTCCTAGCAGCCCTGTAGGACACAGAAGAGCAGTGAAGGTAAGTGGCTGAAAGTCATGTACTTGTGAAATGGTGGCAGTAAGTCCCCACACTCAAAACATCAGTAGATTGACAAATGTGTTCCAACTAAGAGCAGTAGAAAGCAGAAAAAATGGATAAAATATGCCTCAAGAAGCTTATAACTCAGTGAAGGGAAAACAAGAGAAACACATAATAACTATATAACCGTACACACACACACATGTATTTATATATTATATATATACATGTATACACTAATATGTATATATTATATACATTATATATGTGTGTAGACACACCACACACACACACACTAGCATAATAACTGACATTTGTTTGGTATATTAGAGCTTACAGGTACTTTTCCTCAGCAAATCACTGTGATGAATGTCAAATGAATGGAATGTTGATACAGAAAGCAAGCGTTCTAGGAATTCAGAGCAGGGTGAGATCACTACACGATGGGGTGAGGGGGGGAAAGTTTTGGTTGAGGCACAGAACTAGCAAGAATGCTGGGCATTCCCCCAAACCCTAATACAACTTCTGGCTTCTGTATTACAAACTTGCCAGATTCTCCATTGCTTCTAGTTTTTAATGAGATGATTATAAATTCGTTTTACTTTCTAGAGGATAAAATGTTGACTGAGAACTTAGTGGTCTGTGTTTTCTCTCTGATCCTCCATCCAAATGATCAACATATTAAAAACAACAACAACAAACCTCCCACACATTTCTTGTGATTCTAGACACATAGAGTAACTTCAACACTCTAGATGTAAAAAGATTTGAGCTGCCTTTACTTAATTACCCGTGATGAGCATCCTGTGGTATAGCTCCAACGCCTGCTCAACACCCAGGGTTATGTAATGTCAATTCTGCCCATAATTCCTGCCGTGTAGAATGTAAAGCTCCTGCCCTGCATTCTGACTGGGCTTGCCTCGGTTCTCCTTACATAATCATGGCCACCTTCCTGCTGGTAGTGATTTAGAAATGTCTTTCTAAAGTTCTGTGCACTTTGCCTCAGCTCCTTTAATTTTTTCTAAAGCTTCTTTCTTTCTTCCTTTGGATTTCTTTGGTTTCAAGCCACAGAAATTCATTATGGCTAACTTAAACAGAAAAGTTGAGTATTGGGAAGATACTGGATAGCTCACAGAATCAAAGGAAGGCTAGAGAACCAGGCTTAGAGGACGCGGCAATGAATGCAGCTCCAGGGGATTCAGTGGCAGGAATCAAGTCTTGCCCTTGCCACCTGCTGAAACGAATGAGTAACAATTAGATTTTTCCATCTCTCCCATTCATGTTCATCATCCCAAGCCCCAGCAGAGAGAGTCTGGTTAGCCTAGTTTAGGCAGGAGCTAGGGAAAGAAAGGACACCTTATCTGACAGTCGTTACCACCGACCGCAAAGAGGTAATTCCCCAATGAATCCAGTGACTGTTGTCAGAGGAGGAGAGGGTGTGTGCTGGATGATCAAACCCCAGTGCTCACTTTGGCAGCACATGTACCAAAATTGGATGATCAAACCCCAGAACATATCCACCATACCCCATTTTCTCTTCCTAACCTCCATTTCCAATTATCCATAATAAGAGTGACCAATATATCTTCCAAGGTTATAGAAAAGATGTTTTTTAAAAATCCATTTGGGGGCACCTGGGTGGCTCAGTCGTTAGGCGTCTGCCTTCAGCTCAGGTCATGATCCCAGGGTCCTGGGATCGAGAGCTCCGCATCGGGCTCCCTGCTCGGCGGAAAGGCTGCTTCTCCCCCTCCCACTCCCCCTGCTTGTGTTCCCTCTCTCGCTGTGTCTCTATCAAATAAATAAATAAAATCTTTAAAAAAATAAAAATAAAAACAAAAATCCATTTGTATTGGAATTTTTCCCAAAAGGTATTAATGGTTGGAGAAGTTTGGCCTTGCCCCTCAGGAGTTGGGTAGGAGGATTAAAGAAGCTAATGTATGCAAAATGCCTATTACAGTGCCTAGCACGTAGCAAGGTCCATTAAATGTCATTGCCATCCCAACTCTTCCCCAGTGGTTTGCAGGAGCCCGCTCATACCAGCTCACAAGAGCCAATCATTATATTTTGGGGGTTTTTGTGAGCCAATTGACATTACATTGGTAGCTTGAAGTTGACCTTGATGGGAATATTTACGCCATGGAAATTGGAAATACTGCAAATGAGGACTTGCCCCCTACCTTACCCCCAAGGTAGTTGTTAATCATTTACCTGTACACCACTGCATCCACTTCTTTCATCATAAAATGTGAGTAGAACCATGAAGGATTGAATGTCAGTTAGGTTTAGATTCAACTCTGAGTAAAAACAACACTAACGACAGTAGTTTACTACATATAAGTTCATTCTCTAGATTTGGGTAGGTAGTCTGGGCTTGGCTAGCAGCTCTAGTTTGTTGCCTCGCCATCCTCAAAACATGGCTTTTACTTGATGATCTAAGATGGCTGTTGTAGGGACCAAGGGCCGGCCGCCCCAAGATAGACCAGTTTGTCATGAACATTATTTTGAGTTAAAAGCAATCAAAATGCAGCCGATTAGGAGAAGCTCTTCACCTCTCCCTCATGGCTTGATTGTACAGAGAGAGCTCTTTTGTCCCAAAGAGAGCTATTTACAGAGATTCCTCTTTACCTAAGAAACTTATCTGCAAAATAGGGAGATCTTTGTTTTCTAAATACCTCCTTTCACCTTCCTGCTAATGGTTTTTCACTCCTTTGTATCCTCAGACACTACTCCTCTCCCAAGCTCATGTAAGTGTCATGTTGCCTCATTGTCTTTGGAATTTCATACGCTATCAAATTTGATTTTCTCCTGTTAATCTTTCTCATGTCAATTTGATTCTTAGTCCAGCTAGAAGGACCTTGCAAGACAGAGGAAATTCTTCCTCCTTAACACTGCTCAAGCTCCAGATTACAGCCAGTAGGGAAGAGAAAGGCAAAGAAACACACTCTCCTTTCTACTAAGGCCATTGACAGAAGTAATGCACAACATTTCTGCTTATATGAAATAGGTTGAGGTGATGTCACTTAACCATATCTAGCTGCAAGGGAGGCCTGAGCATGTTTATTTGCTCCAGGCAGCCATGTGCCCAGCTGGAAACTGGGAAGAAGGAGCGAGTGGATACTGGGAGGCAGTTGGCCATCCCTCCTGTCACTAGCTAGAATCCACGACTTGACCTTCACTGACCACTGGCTTATACTCACCAACCTTTGTCCCACATTTTTCCTTGAGCTCTTCTTTCCAGCTTATCTCTCTTTCTTTTTAAAAAAGATTTATTTATTTTGAGAGAGAGAGAGAGAGTGCACGCGCAAGCAGGGGAAGGGGCAGAGGGAGAAGGAGAAAGAAAAACCCAAGTAGCAAGGAGCCCCTTGTGGGACTTGATCTCATGACCCTGAGATCATGACCCAAGCTAAAACTAAGAGTGGGGTGCTCAACCAACTGCGCCACCCAAGCGCCCCTCCAGCTTATCTCTTAACTCCGGCAAATGGAAAGCAAAACCAGCCCTCGAGCAATAACAGCTGCCCCGACAGGACCTCCTGCTGGCCCAGACCACCCAGACCAGTTTGAGCCTAACCCCCAACTCACACCCCCACAGATGGATGATGGAATGACCTCTAGAATGACCTACGATTACCTTTACCTCATTATAATACTAAAACCTCCACCCAAGGAGGAGCCTCAGTCTCATTTACATAACATACAATGTAGGCAGAGGCATGTTTCCTTAAGGCTCAGGCATGGCCTTATGCCCGCCTCTACACTTGATGACAAGGCTTCCCTATCTAAATATTCATTCCAACCCTAAATAAAAGGAACTCGTCGCCCTTGCTCAGGGAGTCGTATCTTTGGAAGCTGTTCCCCATGATCTCCTTATTTGCTGCAAATGAAGTTTTCTTTGTGGGACAACCTGGTGCAGCTTCTGATTCACCGAGGAGTGAACTCACGTGGGTTCCAGTTATACTCTCAGGAAAGTATAGATGACAGGGGAAAGTCCTGCTGGTGTGATAGGAATGTGTGTGGTTTGTGGAACTCTGAAGGAGTTGGCTGGAATAGAAAATTAGAAATACTGAAAATGAGATTAAATAAACAAGATGGAAGCCAGATCTCAGTGAGGGTCCAGGAAAACAGACAAAAGGATCTTTATCTGATACCATTAGAAACAGGAGGCATTGAACTTTTGGGTAGGGGAGCTGCACAATCGGAGGCATTTAAAACATTTTAATCTGGCACTTACATGCTAGACGTGTAGAAGAAGGGTGGAAAAACAGGAAGCATCAGGCAGGGCGGAGGGGAGACTGATTTCACAATCCAGCTGTGAGGTAGGAGTCCATCTGAGAGGCATTTGCTAGACAATGTGTTCAAATTGACGTCTGGCCTGATAGGCAGTTTCAGGCTGGGGTGGCCAAGACACAGCATTGACAGGGTAAACAGAGCAAATCTGCCTTGATAGGTATTTTGATTGGGTCACTTAGAAGCAGAACCGGGCACGGGACTTCTGTTCAAGGGATTGATTGAGGGAGGAGAAGGAGAGTGAGGGAAACGGGATGGCAAAGGGGAAGAGGCTGAGGCTCTTGGCACGGATGGCACAAGAGTGCCCTCCAGCTGGAGGCAAGGGGGCTGGTGTTTTGTAGCCCCACATCGGGCAGTCATTGACCCAGGTCTGCCCAAAGTATGTGTAAGGGGGGAAAGTTTGGCTCCCCTTTGGTCCAGGGCAATTCATCAGAAAAGGGGACACCTATATGTGGTTATTAGACCACGTGCTTGTGAGTCATGAGTGAACCAGCTGCTAAAAAGGATCTGAGTGAGGCCCAGACAGCATTTGTTTCAATGGGTCCATTTTGGGTGTGTTGGATTTGAGGTGGCGAAGAAGTAAGGTATTGGTATATGACTAGTGGGAAAGGGGAGCTACAAGATAGGAGCTCATGTAGAACAGAGCTAGCTATGCAGAGACTGGAGTGAGGGACTCTGGCACACAGATGATAGTTTCAGCAAGAAAGAATGAGCTCTTTGAGGGCCGTGGAGAGAGAGAGGGGAGTAAGCCTTTGTAAAGTGAGTTGGTTCTACCCTAGAGGGAAGGTAGGTGGGAGAAGAGGAATTAATGAATAGAACAAAGCAGAGATCAGTAGAAAGGTATGTTAGTGTGGTAGTTGAACTTCTGTTATCACTGGAAGTCAAGGGAAGAAGACATTGAAGAAGAGTGAGCATGGAGAAAAAGTTGAGGTGTTTTGTTTTTATTTTTTGTTAGTTCAGTTGTTGGTGAGGGAACAACTTCACAGCAGAACTGGCTTAGAAACCACGTGGTGAGAGCTAGTAATGCTTTCCATACTTAATGCCATTCCATTCTGGTTCTTAACTCCTCTAGGGCACTTCCTGCTTCAGTTGATATGTGCTCATTCTTGCTTGTCCTAAGATTACTCTATGTCCTGGTTACCTAATGTTGCCTAACAGATTACCCCAAGACTTAGCAGCACGAGACACCCTTTGTTATGTTCATGGGTTCTGTGGGTTAGGAATTTGGATAGAGCACAGCTTGTCTCTGTTCCATGATGTCTGGGGTGCAGCTGGAAGACTCAAAAGCAGGGACCCAGAATCATCTGCAGGATTCTTCACTCACATATCTGACAGTCGATGCTGGCTATTGACTGAGGGCCTCAGTTTCTCTCCTGGTGGTCTAGATTGGGTTTTTCTTGCATGGTGGCTGGGTTACTGAAAGAAAGAAGCAGGAATGAACTGTATTCTTTTTATGACCTCACCTTTTTTTATGATCTACATTGTTCTTCCTGTACCCCATTGGTCAGTGGAGTCACAGCCCTAGCCAGACTCAAGGGGAGGGAACATGACCTCACCCTGGGGTCTGTAAAATGACAGAAGAGAAGGGAGGGGAGGGGCACTCATCTTTGGAAAATGCCATCTGCTATACTCTGCAAAGCTCTCCATTTACTTCTTATGACTGGCCCCTTTATTCAACAACCGTCAATAATAATAGCAATGGAAGGAACTACCTGAGGCTTAGAGGGGTAAGTGTGCCAGCCCAGAGGACTCAGCAAGAGCTCTGCTGTCACATGGACCCAGGGCTTCTGGGTTGATGCTACTTTTATTAAGAACTGGATGCCTCCAAAGAGCAAATAAAACTTGTGGAGACTGGGACTGTTTCTTCAGTGCCCCTGCTTCCTCCATCCTCACGACTGCTCAGGGTCAACAACAGAGATCCCTCAGCCACTTACTGATTGGTTCTGCATTTGATAAACCCATTTAATATGATGATTTAATATAATTTTGTATCTCTTTGGAGAGCAGTCAAGGGCTAGGACAGGGACCCTAATGCTGCATTCAACTTCCTGGCTGGAAGGCCAGGATGAAGTTGCTTTTCATCCCTCTGTGCTAGCAGGAAGTAAGGCAGCACCCATGAGGGGAGTGCGAGGTGAGAGGGAGATGCCAAAAGGAGCGTTCAGGTGGAGCAATTAGATGGTGATCTCAGGTAACTGCGTAAGGAGAGCAGAGCGGGCCGCTGGAAGGGAAGCGGCTGAGGCAGTTCCTGTGGGTCCAGCTCAGAGAGGGGAGGGGAGCCAATTTCCGCCCCCGTCCCCAACTCACATCCCAGCCCTAAACATGCTTCACAGCCTCAGGGGGAAACTCTGGCAAAGGATCCAGTGGGGGTGGCGGGGGTGCTTATCATGATCAGGAGTGGGTGGGATCAGATCTTAGAACTTACATCAGGTCTCAATTTTCCAGACCTTGCCTGTGCCCTGCCACCCTTTCCGCCCGTAAACCCATCTTTGACTTTATCTCTTTAGAAATGTCTTCGGGCTAGCAGTTTCTTTCTCAGAGATTGCAGATCAGGAAGGACCTTCGGAAACCACAGTTTCCACTTCCACTGTAGGGGCAGAAAGCATGGGGCAGCCCAAATTCTTGATGCCTGGGAAGGAACAGAGGACCAAAGCTGGCTCTGTGTTGTAGGACTACCGCCCTTACCAGGTCCCTGCTGTCCTGCACCTGCTCTGCAGTGCCCACACAGGGGGTCTTTATGCCTCTGGTTTCTCCCCATCCTGCTTGCCTCTGCTAAAAGGTGTGTTTTCCCTACTCAAGCCCCCTGAAAGTAGCTCCCTGTCACTTCTCATCTGACCCCCAACTCCTTGGCCTCACCTTCATGGACCTTGGTGGACTGGCTTCAGCTCTATCATTTGTGAGTCACCCTTGCTGCTTTGTTCTAGCCCCACCAATGTGCTTATTGCTCTCTCCCACATAGGAATTACTCACTGCTTATGTCACCAATCCCTCTGGAATGTGCTCTCTCCTCCATGACACCCATTCTCTCTGCATCATTTATTATTTTGTGTAAACTAACAATGTTGTTTTTCCCCCTCTGATAATTTAAACAATACATGTTTGTTGTAAAAAATCTGTAAAATGGAGGCACCTGGGTGGCTCAGTCATTAAGCGTCTGCCTTTGGCTCAGGTCATGATCCCAGGGTCCTGGGATCGAGCCCTGCTTTGGGCTCCCTGCTCAGCGGGAAGCCTGCCCCACTCCCCCTGCTTGTGTTCCCTCTCTTGCTGTCTCTCTCTCTGTCAAATAAATAAATAAAATCTAAAAAAAAAAAAATCTGTAAAATGAAAAATGTATACAAAAGAAAATTGAAAGTACCCAACATTCTGCAACCTGATTTTAACTAACAGTACCATTTTGGTGGGCTTCCTTCTAGTATTCTCCTCACCAGAACTCCTTCCTGCCTCAGGCCTTCGTGCATGCTTATTATTCCTTCTACCTAAAAGTCACTCTCTCTCTCCCTTTCCCCTCTTCCTGCTCCCCCTCTTCTTCTCTTCCCTCTTCATTCTGTGAGTAAATCAACCATGTGTATAATCATAAAGGTCATTCTTGCAGAGAAATCTTTCCTTTACCCCCAAGTTATGTCTCTCTATTACACACTCACAGTACCCAGTACTTTTCCTTGTAGCACTTACCACAACTAGAAATAAACCATCATTTTTGTCTTCATTTGTTTAATGTCTGTCTAAGCTACTTGACTTGACGTAAGGTCCATGACTTGCTTGTTTATTCTGTGGACACTAGCATCCACCAGTGCTCCGTACACAGAAAACATACAACACGTTGCACCAAGACAATAACCATGTATCTGTCCTCTTGGCACTTTAAAATAATCAATTTTAACAAATATAATGAATCAATCACCATATGAGACCTGGTTCCAGGTACAGGATACCTGGTTCTTGCCCCAAGGAGTCCTCAGTCTTTTGAGGGAGGGAGACAAGTAAGTGGAGGATTCTGATATGTCCTTGATGATCAGTTATAAGTATATATGATCAATAGTGTTAAGTAAAGCATAGGGGAAGGGTCCCCAAACTAGCCTTGAGGGAGATGATGCTATGGCTTTAATTTGTCCTCGTTAATGCATTTACTTCATAGAATCCTAGGATAGTAGAATTGGATGGAACTGCAAGATCAATAGGCCCCAACTCTTTCTGCAATGTGAGGAAACTAAGGCAGTGAAGGGCAATAAAGTGACTCGGTCAAAGCCACTTTGGTGGCTTTTATTGGTGGCAGATCTGTGATTAGAGCCTCAATCTTGAGACTCCCAGCCCAGTCCTCTTTCTAACTATATCTTAGGGGCCTTTGGAATCTGCCCCCCTGCTCTTTCCATTCTGTTAATCCCCAAGTCCTGATGATTTGACCTTGTACAGGTTTGTCCAGTCTGTCTGCTTTTCCTCCGCTCCCCTCCACCATGTTTCCAACCTCCATTGTCTCCAGGCTGGGTGCCTACACTCACCTCCGACCTCATCTCTCTGCTTCTAGTCTTGTCCTGCTCAGATTCGTTCTCTACTTTGCAGCCAGAGTGAACCTCCACAGGCCTAAGTGTGAGCATGTATATCCCCAGCTTAAAGCCTCATTGAGGGGCACAGCCAGTTAAGCATCAGACTCTTGGTTTTGGCTCAAGTCCTGATCAACCCCATGTTGGGCTCGGCCAGCGTGGAGTCTGCTTCGGATTCTATCTCCTTCTCTCCCTCCTGCTCATGCTCTCTCTCTCAAATAACTAAATAAATCTTAAAAAAAAAAAAAAGTCTCATTGAGCTTTTAGTTCAAAATTCCCAATATGGTATATTAGCTCAGGCTACCATAACAAAATACCACGGACTGGGTGGCTTAAACAACAGAAATGTATTTCTCACAGTTCTGAAGGCTGGAAGTCCAAGATCAAGGTGCCAGCAAGTAGGTTTAATTCTGAGGCTTCTTTTCTTTCCCCACATCAGGCAGTAACATGCCAAGGTTGTAATAAGGTTTGAGAAAGGCATATGTCACACAATGGCATGAACACCCAATCGTCACTCTTATGAACCACAAATGGATCAGAGGCCTCTGCTTTTGACTTGCAGGTGGCCACCATCCCCCTTGTGCTCATATGGCCTTTTCTCTGTGTGCTCATGAGAAGACAGAGCTCCCTTGTATCTCCTCCTCCTTTTATAAGGATACAAACCCCATCAAATTAGGGGCCCATTCTTCGGATCTCATTTAACCTTAATTACCTACAAAAGACCCTATCTCCAAATACAGTTACATTGGAGTTTAGGGCTTCAACAGATGAATCTTGGGGGCACACAATCCCATTCATAGCACATGGTCTACCAAGCTTTTCTTTCTTTCTTTCTTTTTTTATTAAAGATTTTATTTATTTATTTGACAGAGAGAGAGAGAGCACAAGCAGGGGAAGTGGCAGGCAGAGGCAGAGGGAGAAGCAGGCTCCCCGCTGAGCAAGGAGCCCGATGTAGGGTTTGATCCCAGGACTCCGGGATCATGACCTGAGCCGAAGGCAGTCGCTTAACCAACTGAGCCACCCAGACACCCGTACCAAGCCTTTCTTAACCTAGCCTACTTTATGAGCTTCATCTAAGCCCCACTACCCTCTCTGACTCCATGCTTCTGTATCTCGAATCTCTCTTGGTTCCTTGAACTTCCTCCGTTCTCTGCAGCTCTGATCCCTCCATCACCTTCCCTCTTTCTCTACCTGTCTTACTCTTATTTCTAGTCTTTGTAAGGAAAGATCTACCTAGCCTTGGAGCAAATGGATATGGTTTTGCCTGCTTTGGCTCTGAGTCTCCCAAGACATCACAGTACCTGTCTTGGATCTCTTTGAGAGCTGCTTGCTTTTTTCAGAACTGAGACCTGAAGAGGACCGATTACAAAGTAGAGTGTACAGCCCCCACTCGAGCCAGAGACTCGAACTCAGTCCTGCTTTATTGGTTTCCCCCTTTTGGACCTACATCTTGCCCTTTCAATTTCTGCTTGGAGAGACAGCTGAACTGATTTCTTGGGGGACATGGCTCTCACTTGCCTAGTAAGCAGTAAACTCAGCTTCCCTCCTCTGCCAGCTCAGATGTCTTTGTATTTTGGTTACTTTCAAGTCTCAGTTTAAATATCAGTTTCCAAGGGAGCCTTCCCTGATACCCCATCCTGTGTTTAGTCCTCTGGCTCTCCAGCAGCCTGTGCTCCCCCTTTTGTAAGAGTCACTACCTCATTCCTGCATGTTTCATGTCTGTCCTTCTGAGCTCCCTTGGGCAGGATGCCTCTCTGTCTGCTTGGTTGCAGTATCCCCAGGTGAGTGCAGAGCCTGGCTCCTAGTAGGCTATCAGAAACTGTTAGCTTTTTTAGTAGATGCCCCATAAATATTCATTGGCTTGAGTTGTTCTCAAATAGTTTCTCAGATAGTCGTATATGCATTTTGTTGTCTAAATTGGACTGAATGTTTTTTTAAGTTTTTTTACATTTATTTAACAGAGAGAGAGAGAGCACGCGCACAAGCAGGCAGAGGGAGAGGGAGGCAGAGAGAGAGAGGCAGAAGCAGGTTCCCTGCTGAGCAGGGAGCCCCATGTGGGACTCGATCCCAGGACCTTGGGATCAGGACCTGAGCTGAAGGCAGACGCTTAACGACTGAGCCACCCAGGCGCCCCTTCATAAATGATTTCCCACAGTAACTTTCCCAAAAGGCAGCATATTCTAAGAAAGGATCAAATTCAAAAGAGTATGCATGTGGCAGGACAATTTATCGTGAATTTCTTCTAACAATCTATTAAAGATAAAAAAAGATTGAAGATATTCTCCTCTCCCTCCTCTGCATAGCCAGGACTTTGTTTCCTTGAAGTTGTGGGTTTCCTGACCCCTTGAGGAGTTTGGCTTTCTTTAGTGTGTTTTATTATTTATTTCTTTATTTATTTGATTTTTAAATTATTTTATTTTACTTGTATTTTTTTCATCATGGTAAGTGTATCGACTATTTCACCCAGCCTCCCACTCACCTCCCTTCTGGGAACCATCAATTTGTTCTCTATAATTAAGAGTCTGTTTTTTGGTTTGTCCCTCTCTCTTTCTCTTTTTTTCTTCCTTTGCTTGTTTGTTTTGTTTCTTACATTCCACATATGAGTGAGATCATATGGTATTTGTATTTTTCAGACTGACTTATCTCACTTAGCATAATACTCTAGCTCTATCCATGTCGTTGCAAATAGTGAGATATTGTTCTCTTTTATGGCTGAATAATAGTCCATTGTGTGTATATATATACACACACAATGGAATATATATATATATATATATATTCTTTGTCCATTGATCTATTGATGGACATCTGGGCTGCTTCCATAGTTTGGCTATTATAAATAATGCTGCAATAAACATAGGGGTGAATGTATCCCTTTGAATTCGTGTTTGTGTATTTTTGGGTAAATACCCAGTAGTGTGATTACTGGATCCTAGGGTAGTTCCATTTTTAACTTTTTGAGGAACCTCCATAGTGTTTTCCACAGTGCTGCACCACTGCATTCCCAACAGTGCAAGAGGGTCCCTTTTTCTCCACATCCTCGCCAATGCTTGTTGTTTCTTGTGTTTTTGATTTTAGCCATTCTGACAGATGTGAGGTGGTATCTCACTGTAGTTTGGATTTGCATTTCCCTGATGATCAGTGATGTTGAGCATCTTTTCATGTGTCTGTTGGCCACCTGGATGTCTTCTTTGGAAACATGTCTGTTCATGTCTTCTGCCCACTTTTAATTGGATTATTTGTTTTTTGGTGTTGAGTAGTATCAGTTCTTTACATATTTTAGATACTAACCCTTTATCAGATATGTCATTTACAAATGTCTTCTACTCATTCAGTAGGTTGCCTTTTAGTTTTGTTGATTGTTTCTTTCACTGCCTAGAAACTTTTTATTTTAATGTAGTCCCAATAGTTTATTTTTGTTTTTATTTCCCTTGCCTCAGGAGACATATGAGAAAATGTTGCTATGGCTGATGTCAGAGAAATTACTGCTTGTGTTCTCTTCTAGGATTTTTATAGTTTCCTGTCTCACTTTTAGGTCTTCAATCCATTTTGATTTTATTTTTGTGTATGGTGTAAGAAAGTGGTCTGGGGGCACCTGGTTGGCTTAGTCAGTTAAGCATCTGCCTTCGGCTCAGGTCATGATCCCAGGGTCCTGGGATCACATCGAGCTCCCTGCTCAGCGGGAAGCCTTCTCGCTCTCCCTCTGCCACTCCCCCTGCTTGTGCTTGCTCTCTCCCTCCCTCTCTCTCTCTCTGTGTCAAATAAATAAGTAATCTTAAAAAAAATAAAAAAGAAAGAAAGTGGTCCAGTTTCATTCTTTTGCATGTAGGTATCCAGTTTTCCCAACACCATTTGTTGAAGAGACTTTTTCCCATTGGATATTCATTCCTCCTTTGTTGAAGATTCATTGACCATATAATTGTGGGTTTATTTCTGGGTTTTCTCTTCTATTCCATTGATCTATGTGTTTATTTTTATGCCGGTACCATAATGTTTTAATTACTACCACTTTGTAATATAGCTTGATATCTGGAATTGTGATACTTCCAGTTTTGTTTTTCTTTTTCAAGATTGCTTTGGCTATTCAAGGCCTTTTGTGGTTCCAAACAAATTTTAGGATTGTTTCTTCTAGTTCTGTGAAAAATGCTGTTGGTATTTTGATAAGGATTGCATTAAATCTGTAGGTTACTTTGGGTAGTATAGACATGTTTTTAAAAAAGATTTTATTTCATTTATTTGAGAGAGAGAGAGAAAGAGAGAGCGAGAGAGCAGGGAAAGGGGCAGAGGAAGAGGGAGAAGGAGAGGGAGAGAAACAGACTCCCCGCTAAGCAAGGAGCCCAACTTGGGACTCGACACAGGGCTCAATCTCCCAACCCTGAGATCATGACCCGAGCTGAAATCACGAATTGGACACTTAACCGCCTGAGCCACCCAGGCACCCCTGGGTAGTATAGACATTTTAACATTATTTGTTCTTCCAACCCATGAGCATGGAATGTCTTTCCATTTCTTTGCATTGTCTAGAATTTCTCTCATCAGTGTTTTATAGTTTCAGAGTATAGGTCTTTCACCTATTTGGTTAAATTTATTCCTAGATATTTTTTTGTTTTTGGCACAATTGTAAACAGGATTGTTTTCTTAATTTCACTTTCTGTGGCTTCATTATTAATGTATAGGAATGCAACAGATTTCTGTACATTGATTTTGTATCCTGTGGCATTACAGAATTCATTTATCAGTTCTAGCAGTTTTGTGGTGGAGTATTTAGGGTTTTCTATTTTTGTAACATGTCATCTGCAAATAAGGAGAGTTTTACTTCTTCTTTACTATTCAGATGCCTTTTATTTATGTTGTCTGATTGCTGAGGCTAGGACTTCTAGTACTATGTTAAATAACAATGGTAAGAGTGGACATCCCTGTCTTGTTTCTGACCTCAGGGGAAAAGCTCTCAGTTTTTCACTATTGAGTATGCTTTTAGTTGTAGGTTTTTCATATATGGCCTTTATTATATTGAGGTATGTTCCCTCTAGATCTACTTTCCAGAGAGTTTTTATCATGAATGGATGTTGTACGTTGTTTAATGCTCTTTTTTGCATCCATTGAAATGGTCATATGGTTTTTGTCCTTTCTCTTATCGAAATGACATAACATGTTTACATCCTGGGAATAAATCCTCCTTGATGGTGGTGTATGATTTTTTTAATACATTGTTGGATTCAATTTGCTAATATTTTATTGAGGATTTTTATGTCTATATTCATGAGAGACATTGGCCTGTAGTTCTCTCTCTCTCTTTTTTTGTGGGTGTGTTTATCTGGTTCTGGTATCATGCTGATGCTGGTATCATAGAATAAATTTGGAAGTTCTCCTTCCTTCTCTATTTCTTGGAATAGTTTGAGAAGAATAGGTATTAACTCTCTTTAAAAATTTGGTAGAATTTGCCTGCGAAGCCATCTGGTCCTGGACTTTTAGGGGAGTTTTTTGATTATTTATTCAATTTCATTGCTGGTAATTGGTCTGTTCAAAATGTTTATTTCTTCTTGCTTTAGTTTTGGTAGATTATATGCTTCTAGGAATTTATTCATTTCTGCTAACTTGTCAAATTTGTTGGCATAATATTCTGTTACCATTGTTTATGTTTCTGTGGTGTTGGCTGTCGTTTCTCCTATTTCAGCAGTGGTTTTCTTTATTTAGGTCCTCTACCCCCCTCTCTCTTTTTCCTTTTCTTTTCCTTTTTTCTGTTTTGGATGAATCTGGCTAGAGATTTACCAATTTTGTTCATCTTTTCAAAGAACCAGCTCCTGGTTTTGTTGATCTGTCCTATTTATTTTTATTTTAGTTTCTGTATCATTTATTTCTGCTCTAATCTTTATTATTTCTTTCCTTTTGCTGGGTTTAGGTTTCGTTTGTTTTTCATTTTCTAGCTCCTTTAGGCATAAGGATTTTTGTGTATTTTAGAAGGAAAGGAAAGAATCAGGCTGAGTGGGACTCTAAAGGAAATCCACCCCTAAGTAGGCTTTGGTTTTGCAAGGTACTGGATGTCTGGTCTGAGAGGGGAGGGTGTGGAGACAGTAGCTTACCACTTGGTTGACTCTTAGACCCTTTAGGAACTCAGAGAGAAGATAGGGGATGAAACTTCTCCAGGGCATGTAGAGCTCTAGGCCTCTTCCAAAGCAGCCCCTCAGAGGGAACTGTGGCTGCCAGGTCCATGAGAGCTGGGCTGGGGTGCTCTGGATAGGGCATTTTCAGAGCCTCAGCAAATCGCCCCAGCCCCCAGGCAAGGCCAGATCAAGACTGTAGAGAAGCACTAAAATTTTACAGTGCTCCCCCACATATAATTAAAAATGAAAGAGCTATATGAAACCAAAAACAACTTAAGGATGTACTATAGATTTGTGATTTTTCCTAGTATATAACTGCTTTCATGTTCTCCTTCTCTCTCTCCATCTGTTTCTCCTGCTCCTCTTCCTCCTTCTTCTCAAATATAAAATTATTTCCAAAGTTGTTTTTTTTTTTTTTCCCCTCTTCTGGCTTTGTGGGTGTCACGCGTAGGTGATTAGGACCTGCCCAGGCTTGACTGAGCGGCTTGACTTCTAATGGCCCCCACAGGCCTGGGCAAGGAGTAAGGCAGTGCTGACCACCATGGTCAGAGCAGGAGACTCTCCTCTGTTTCCTCAGGACGGCATGAGCCTAGACTTCCTTGTATGACCCAAGCGGGCAGTCTGAAAACTGTTAGACTCTAGAATTCTGGTCTGTGATGGTCAGGGCTAAAGCCAGACTTGATATAAGTGAGTCCATAAAGACAGAGGACATTGCCTGTGCCCCAAGAGCTGTGGATCAATTCATTCTTACCTGTTAGTGTATATGGACATATACATAAATGTTTCTAGATAGAGAAGGAACCAGTAACAGTTGTGGCTTCTCAGAAGTAGGACTGAGTCTGCCTATTTGTTGTTTTTTGACCGAGTTTTTAAAAAACATTGAACAGATGTTATTTTTATAATAAAAATGTACTTCAAAAATTAAAATGACAACAACAATAAACTCATCAGATTCCTAATATCTTCAGATTTCAAACTATTGGACAGATGGAGATTCTGCTATGGGCTGTGAGAAGGGGACCAGTGATGCCTTCCAGCTGGGGTGTATCCAGTGCATCTGGAAAAGAGGCTAAATATAGACTAGACTGTGCAGTACCCCAGGATGAATCAGGGCTAGTGCTAGAACATTCCTTCATTCTACCCACCTTATACCTAATCTCCAGGCACAAGGATGTGGAAGTAAACAGAGCAGGGGTGCCTGGCTGGCTTAGTTGGTAGAGCATACGACCCCTCATCTCAGGGTGGTAAGTTCAAGCCCCACACTGGGTGTGGAGCCTACTTAAAAAAAGAAAAAAAGAAAGAAAGAAAGAAAGAAAGCAGACTGAGTCCTTGACCCCTGAATTTGAAATCTAAAGGAGGTGATGTGTAGGTCACACTGGCATAGCAGGAGAACCAGGAGGGAGAGTGTGAAGCATAGGGCCCAGGAAAATCCCAATGGGGTTTGGGGTTAGGGTGGAGGAAGGTGGTGGCCTTTCCAGGGCACTTAGTTCTTCAGTGCCTCTCTCCTCAGGGCCCCTTCTGTGCTATTTGAGGGGCTAGAAGGTATTTATTTATTTACTTATTTACATGGGGCTTGAATTCATGACCCCGAGATCAAGAGTCACATACCCCACTGACTGAGCCAGGCAGGCACCCCTTTCTGGCTTCTTTCTTTCTTTCTTTCTTTCTTTTATCTTTCTTTCTTTCAAGATTTTATTTATTTGTCAGAGAAAGAGAGAGAAAGGGCACGCACAAGCAGGGGGAGCGTGGCAGGCAGAGGGAGAAGCAGGCTTCCTGCTGAGCAGGGAGCCCGATGCGGAGCTCCATCCCAGGACCCCGGGATCATGACCTGAGCCGAAGGCAGACGCTTAACCTACTGAGCCACCCAGGTGTCCCTCTTTCCTTCTTCCTTCCTTCAAGATTTTATTTATTTATTTGACAGAGAGAGCAAGAGAGCAGAAGCAGGGGGAGCAGCGGAGGGAGAGGGAGAAGCAGGGTCCCCACTGAGCAGGGAGCCTGATACAGGGCTCGATCCCAAGACCCTAGGATCGTGACCTGAGCCTAAGGCAGATGCTTAAGGGACTGAGACATCCAGGGTTGCCTTAAAAGATTTTATTTATTTATTTGAGAGAGAGATAGAGAGAACGAGCGGGCAGAGAGGAGGAGCAGAGGGAGAGCGAGAGAGAATCTGAAGCCACCTCTACACTCAGCACGGAGCCTGACATCAAGATATAGAACAGTTCTACTGCCCCCAAAAGATCCCTTATATTATTCCTTTGTAGTCACATCCTTCCTCCCATCCCCCACAAACCTCTTGCTAGTTTGAACTGTTCTCCATGACTATTGCTTGTCTTTTCAAAAATGTCACATAAATGGAAAAATGTAGCATATAACCTTTTAAAAAAGATTTTATTTTTTTGAGAGAGAGCGCAAGAGAGAGCATGAGTTGTGGGGGAGAGGAACAGAGGGAGAGGGAGAAGCAGACTCCCCACTGAGCAGGGAGCCCGTCATCATCATTGTCATCGTGGGGCTCCATCCCAGGACCCTGGGATCATGACCTGAGCCAAAGGAAGATGCTTAACTGATTGTGCCACCCAGGCGCCCCTAAAAGTTTTATTTTTAAGTAATCTCTACACCCATCATGGGGCTGTGCTCCAAGGTTTGTGACCTACTTGGTTTTGTCTTAGAAAATAGAAGTCTCCAAAAACCTCACTTTGGAGAGAGATGCCGATGCCCTTTCCAGATGTGATGCAGAGATTGGTGAGCAAAGCAGGGTTTCTTATCATCTTGCTTCTGGCATGCCGTCAAGCCACAGCAGGGTCCAAAAACTTGGTAGAAAATGGCAGAAAAGGTCTAGGCATGCTAAAAATCCAATTACGTGGGAAGAGCAGAGCATCAGGAATCCAAAGACATGGGTTCAGCCTCCCTCTCTGACATTTCCCGAATGTCCTTGAGCAGACTACATCAACTTCTGGAACCTCAGCCACTTCATCTGTAAAGTGGGAACAGTAATATCCACTGTGCTTATCAGGCTTGTTCACAGACAGATGAATCTCTTTCTCCTTCCAGTTTCCTAGGAAGACTGTACTTTGTCACCCCATTTAACTCTTACCGATTAGCCAGGCATGGCTATGTAACTGACTTTGACCAGTTAAGATGTGTCTCTTCTATGTGCAAGTTTTAAAAGCCAGTGTGTGCTTTTCCACATTGTCTCCTACTTATGGCAACTGGCAATGTTTTAGATAGTGGCTGCCCTGGCAGCCTGGGTCCTGGAGTTAGGACTATGATGATTCAGAGCAGAGCCTCAGGCAACCCATACTGCAGGAGCAATAAATAAATTTTCATTGCATAAAGCCATTGAGATTTTGGGGATGTCTATTACAGAAGCATAACCTAGCTTCTTTGGGTGATACACCATATTATGGATGTTACGAAAAATAAATGAAATAAAAGGTATGGAATTTCTGGGGACATAATGTTTGGTTTTCTTCCTTTCAAAATCTCTTTCTTTCTGTCTGAAGTCATGGGGGTACTCCTAACGGCCCAGAACGTTTGATGAGCTGTTAAGAGAACAGACATCCATTCAACCACAAAAGAAAGAAGAGGAAAGGATACAAAGCAACAAAGGGTAAGAAATATGACACAAGACGAGGAAGAGAAACAAAGTGAAAAAAGTGAGACAAAGTATAAAAGGGCAAAGAGAGGTACAGAGAATGCCTGAGACACAGACAGAGGTGATTCTAAGACAACTGATGAGGCCGACGGAAACTGTATCTGTTTGAGATGTTCAACCCAACCCCAGGCAAGCAATACCATCTGTGATGGTAGCTGAACAAACAAGCTGTATTGGTTCCTGGTCATCCATCCATCAGTCTTGGCACCCAATGTTTACTGAGCACCTGTGCTTGTGCTGAGTTTAAGGAGCTAAGTACGACCCAGTGCTGGCCACTGCTTTCAAGAATCCCCCAGTCAGTTGTGAAACAGTCACATGAAGAATTGGGATAAAATCTGCCCTGGGCCATGATGGACGTGCCTTCAAGGAACCAAGCCCTGCACAGGACAGTGAAGAAGGACTTTCTGGAAGACATGAAACTAAAGGTCTTGAAGAATAACTAGCAGTTGGCAAAGGCAGGGTGGGTGAGGGCATGCTGGGCAGAAGGGTAATGGGGGCCAGGGGGTGGAAGTGAGAAGCTGCAGGTAGTTTGGGGTTGCTAGAACCTTGACGAGAGGCAGTAGGCATCAGGATATGAGGCTGGAGAGGAACTCAAGGGCCTATCTCAGGGGCTTGATAGCTTTCACTGGGTTGGTTAGGGCAGATTTGGGTAGTTAAGCAGAGAAGTGACATGGTCAGATTGTAGCTGAATTGCTTTGCCTGCTGTGTGGACAGTGGATTCGGGGCATAATCTCTTTTTGTGAGATCTCTTGGGATTAGACTGAATGCCCAGCCCAGGTCCTGGAAGTGCACAAGATGGCCTCTCGAATAATCAGGCTAGCCAGGGCTTGATGAGCGCTGCCATGAGCTGGGCAGTGTTCTGCGTGCCCATGTGCTCTATGTGGAGTAACTACTCAACCTCCTGACAATGCTGTGATGAGGGTATTCTTATCACCCCCATTTTTAAAAAAGATTTTATTTATTTATTTGAGAGAGAGAGAGAGAGAGCATGAGACGGGGGAGGCTCAGAGGGAGAAGCAGACTCCCCACTGAGTGGGGAGCCTGATGAGGGCTCGATCCTGGGACTACGGGATCATGACCCGAGTCTCCTGGAACTCTGGGATCATGACCTGAGCCAAAGGGCGCCCTCTTATCATCCCCGTTTTGACCACCAGGAAGCTGGGCGCAGCAAGGTTAAGTTATGACTCCCTGTCCCAGGGCTGCTAAGCAGCACAGCGGCTTTCCAGAGCAGGCTGCTTGGCTCCGATCAACCTGTAACCACTCTCCCTCCAGCCTCCTCGGGGTCTGCTGCTGTCAGGAAGGCCCTCATAGAAGCACACTTTGGTTTGGGCATCCTGCTTCAAGTTTATGAAATCTTCCACAGAGATGACCTCACTTAAGCCTTGCAACAGTAACTTCTGTGAGGTAGGTAGTGTTATTCATAGCTAAGAAAACTGACCAAGGAAATCGAATGATTTGTCAAAGGTCAGAAGTTAGGTGGCAGAGCGCCAACTCAGACTTGCGTCTTCCAAGCCGGGAGTCCAGGGTCAGGTCTCACGCTCATTTGTCAGTCAAGACTCTGGCCAGACTCATGTTGTATGGTTGTGTGGTTCAAAGGTCAGAACACTTTCCACTCCTACTGCCTTCTGTCCAGGAAAATGCTTTTCTGAACCGAGGGAAGGAGTCACAGAGAAATGTGTTGTTGGCATCGGCTTCCTATGGTTGGGCAATGGCTTCCGCCATCCGGACCAGGTGACGTCAGCGGTCTGGATTTCTGCCAGTGTTCTCCTGCCCAGGAAACACACTTCCGGCCGGGGCTCCCAGCTGTCTCTGGCTTCCTGGAGCAGCAGACCTCTCAATTTTGCAGTGAGAGGGGGAAGAGGAGTTGAGAAGACACTGTCTAGGGATGACCATGGAGTCCCCCCACCTGAGGTCTGAGGTTTCTCTTCCAGCATGAGGGCAGGAGCCAATGATCAGACTGGGAGGTTTAAGACTGTGACCAAGAGGGACACCGGGGTGGCTCAGTCTGTTAAGTGTCTGCCTTCAGCTTGGTCATGATCCCAGGGTCCTGGGATCGAGTTTGGCATCGGGCTCCTTGTTCAGTGGGGATCTTGCTTCTCTCTCTGTCTGCCGTTCCCCTGCTTGTGCTCTCTTTTGCTGACAAATAAATAAATAAAATCTTAAAAAAAAAAAAAAAAAGACTGTGACTAAGAGACTTAAATAAGTTGGGGGTAGAGGGGAAGAAAGGCAGGCAAAGCTAAGGAAATCTGGAAAAAATTACACACAGAGATATAAACACAGAAGGTCAAACATAGGCCAAGAATAGAATGTTGATCCCAATCCTCATGCACTTTTCTGTGGATACTAGGTCTTGAACAAATCAGTAATGCCGGAATATAAGCAGCCCTCATTCCTTTTTTTTTTTTTAATTCTGAAAGTATACCAGTTATAAAAAATCTGAAAAATAGATACATGAATTAAAGTAGAAAGTTAAAGTGTCCCTCCACCATCCCGAACTTCACTCTCCAAACCTGGTTCATAAATGATGTTGCACACTTTAGCCATTCCTTCACCCAATATTGATCTCATTTAATCCTCACAACAACCCTATGAGATAAGAACTATTACTGTACCTTTATTATTATCATTATTATTATTATCTTTGAGAGAGAGAGAGAGAATGCATGCATGCAATTGTGATGGGAAGGGCAGAGGGAGAGGGGGAGAGAGAATCCCAAGTGGACTCCCCAGCCAGTGCGGAGCCCCATGTGGGGCTCGACCTCACAACCCTGAGATCATGACCTGAGCTGAAATCAAGAGTCGGATGCTTAACCCACTGAGCCATGCGGGCGCCCTGCCTTTGTTACTATCTTTAATTGTAGTAAAATATACATAACATAAAATCGACCATATTAGGGATCCTGGTGGCCACTGGAGGTGAGTGGCCATCATGGCCTCTTGCCTAGCTGACCCGCTGGCAGCCGGTGCTGCAGCTTTATGAGCGGATGCCGGGCCACCACAAGTCGTGGTGCATTCACAGGGACAAATACTGGTCCTTTGCTTGTTTGACAAGAAGCCAATGTGAGAAATATAAGAATGAAAAGGATTTGGGGAAGGCTGCCCAGCTGCTGACGGAGACGGAGGAAGAATTCTGGCACAGTCGGCCTCCACCACCAGGTACCCTCCCTAACCCTCCCGTGGCGCCTCCCCTGAGAGATAGGGCTGTCACAAGGCTCCTCGTGGTGCATAGATGACTGGCATCCTTCTGAGAAAGCAACGTATTGGGATTTCTTTGCCAAGAGAGCCGTGGAAGACGCTGTGGAGGGAAAGCTGGGCACGAGGGGCTAAGGCGGCTGCGCCTGCTGGTCCTAAGACTGCAGCTTGGCCCCTTGCCCGAAAAGAAGATTGTATGTTTTTTCTCGTTGTATATTCTTGCCTCTTCTATTGTAGATTAATTGACCATATTTATTCATTTCTGGTTTATTTTTGGTTTCTCTATTCCGTTCCCTGACCTGAGTCTATTTTGTGCCAGTACTGTACGATTTTGACTACTAAGCTTTGTAGCATAGCTCGAAATGTGAGATGGTGATGCCTCCAGCTTTGTTTTCCTTTCTCATAATTGCATTTCACTTGTGCTTTGTTTCTTTTTATTGCCAAATACTATTCCATGCTGGGCATGTATATACCACAGTTTATATAACCATTTGTCAATTGATGAACTTTCGTGTTGTTTCTACATTTTGGCTGTCATGAATAATGCTGGCATGAACACTCACGTACAAGAATGTCTGTGGATATATGTTTTCATTTTTCATGGGTATATACCCGGGAGTGGAACTCCTAGGTCATATGGTACCTCTGTTTAACCTTTTGAGGAACTTCCAGATTATTTCTAAATTGACTGCTCTGTTTGACATTCCCACTAGCAGTGTATAAAGGTTCCCATTTCCCCAGTCTGTCTTTTCAATTCTAGCCATTTTAGTGGGTATGAAGTGGTATCTCATTATGGTTTATATTTGCATTTACCTGATGACTAATGATGTTGAGCATCTTTTTATGTGCTTTTTGGCCATTTGTGTATCTTTGGAGAAATGTGTATTCAGATCCTTTGCCCATATTTTGAGTTGTAAGAGTTCTTTTTTTAAAGATTTTATTTTATTTTATTTAAGATTTTATTTATTTATTTGACAGAGAGAGAGAGAGCGAGAGCAGGAACACAAGCAGGGGGAGTGGGAGAGGGAGAAGCAGGCTTCCTGCGGAGCAGGGAGCCTGATGCGGGGCTCGATCCCAGGACCCTGGGATCATGACCTGAGCCGAAGGCAGAGGCTTAACGATTGAGCCACCCAGGTGCCCCAAGATTTGATTTTATTTTAACTTTTTTAAGGATTTTATTTATTTATCTGTCAGAGAGGGAGAGAGAGGGGGGGGGGGCGGGGGGGGGGGGGGGGGGGCAGAGGGAGAAGCAGTCTCCATGCTGAGCAAAGAGCCTGATGTGGGACTTGATCCTAGGACCCTGGTATCATGACCTGAGCTGAAGGCAGACGCTTAACCAACTGAGCCACCCGGGCATCCCAGAGTTGTAAGAGTTCTTTATGTAGTCTAGATATAAGCCACTTATCAGATATATGATTTACAAGCATTTTATATCATTCTGTGGGTCATCTTTTCATTTTCTTTTTTTTTTTTTTTTTTTTTTAAAGATTTTATTTATTTATTTGTCAGAGAGACAGAACACAAGCAGGGGGAGAGGCAGGCAGAGGGAGAAGCAGGCTCCCCGCCGAGCAAGGAGCCCGATGTGGGACTCGATCCCAGGACCCTGGGATCATGACCTGAGCCGAAGGCAGCTGCTTAACCGACTGAGCCACCCAGGCGTCCCTCATCTTTTCATTTTCTTGATTAGTGTCCTTCGAAACACAAAAGTTTAAATTCTGATAAAGTCCAATTTATCTATTTTTTCTTTTGTTACTTGTGCACTTGGTGTCATATCCATGAAGCCATTACTAAGTCAAGGTCACAAAGATTTATGCCTATGTTTTCTTCTAAGAGTTTAATAGTTTTAGCTCTTACATTTAGGTCTTTGATTTATTTTGACTCAATTTTCATATATGGCACGAGGTGGGGATCCAACTTCTTTCTTTTGCATGTGGATATCTAGTTGTCCCAGCATTAGTATGCCTTTTTACAGATGAATACATTGTAAACTCCATGAAAAAAAGGACAGTGCCTAGTTTTGCTCACCTTTGTCTCCTCAGGATTCATTTAGCCCCTGACATATAAGATGCTCAATAAATATAGGTGGAGTGAATGAATATATGAGTGACTAAGACTTAGAGAGTTTAAATAACTTGCACGGGTCAGTCAGTTGGAAAATGGCCATTCATGATTCAAATCCAAGGTTTCCCATTCATTTCTAATAAAGAATTTTTGTGCTTCCAAGTTTCCAAAACTGTCTCATGTTACCAAAAGCTCTTTATCACGAGAAACCAGATTTCCTCAAAGTTTCGTTTGATGCCCCCTCTGTATCATTCCGATCATTCCATTGTTTGTGAATAGCCACACTTCTCAAACTAGTGAGCCTCCTGTTCCTTCCACTTCTGACTCCCCTCCTCTCTCCACCCTTCCCAGCCACAGAGACAAAGACTCCACTTCCTTCTTTGGTGGTTTTATAGCTGGAAAGCTCTTCTAGATATCTGACCACAGCCTTCTGCTGCACAATTTTACCATAAATCCCTGTGAGTGTTAGGTGTAACCATTTATTATGGGACCTGGTTTGGTGTGGGAGGCGTTTTGGCTGTTCAGAAAGCTTTATGAGCTCTGCACTTTGTGAAGTACAGTTCTGGTGAAGGCCCCTGACCTTGCTCTGGTCCTGACATGGTTATCCCTTCATGGACCATGGTTTCTGATTCGGGGTATAGCTTGCCATCTCAGAGGAGAATGAAGCCAGGTGGCATGAGCCCCAGTTCTAAAACATTTTGATGGACTCACCTCTTTTGGGATGAGGACAAGGGAGAGCCTGGAAGAGAAAAGGCTTTGTTCCTCAAAGCTTCCCCAGTTAAAGCCAAGACAGGTGAGAGAGTTGAGCTGAATTATCAGCCCCCACCCTGACAGTGTTGAGTTTGGGCTCCCCCTGTTGGACCCCTTGGAAAATAATTATGTGAACTACAGGAAAAATCAAAACAAGGGTGGGCACAAAAGAAAGAATATTTATGGAGAGTTTGCTATATATTAGGCATTTTATTTAGGCATCTCATTTCATTCTTCAAGTGATCCCACAGGTAGGTTTTATCAATTCTCTTTTGCAGAGTCGGAAGCTGAAGCTTGCCCAAGTTACACAAGGATTTGAACCCAAGGCTTTGCCTCCCTAAAGTCCATACCCTTTCCAGTACTCTAAGCCAAGAGAGTCAGCAAGCAAAAATGGCACATGAGGGTTCTTACCTCCCTTCACTTCCACTGAATCTATTGTTCGTTTTGTTGAGACATTTCCGGAGGCCCAAGAATGCTCTGGAGATCCCCTTGAACAGTGGTGTGCTTCAGCCAGCTCAGACCAACTGGTGAGAGCAATTGTTAGACTGTTACAAGCTGGTTGTTAAACCATTGTAGTTGGAAAAGGGTCATGGTGGGAGGGAGTATTTACATCATGGAAACTGATAACCTTTACAAATCAGGGATTCTACCCCCCTAACCACTCATACTGGTTTATCAGCACACCATTGTAACTGAACTCTCCTCTGAGGTCACAAATGCCCTAACAGAGCATTAAGTTTGAGGCCTTGAGTGAGAGCCTGAGATGACAGGGCCTGCCCCCAGTGGTCACAAACCTTCAACTGCAGGCTGAGGAAGGATAGACACATCAGTTGGAAAAATGGGAACATGTATACACGTGGGAGAGAGAAAAGAGGCTGTAGAATATTGGTTATTCACATGTAAACAAAATACCAATGTTTTTAATCATGGGGATTTCCGGGGGGAGGGGTGGTGACTTGTCATTCAGAGTTCTTTTCTTTCAGAGCAATGGAAGAGGAGATCCAATTCTTGTGGGAACTAGAAAAGTGCCCTGGATGGAGGGTGGGGGGCTCTGCACAACACAGAAGAGGGGAGATCTCATTTGTGAAAGGAAAGGCAACTTTGAGCCTTTAGGTCTTGAGGTGGGAGGCAATTTGTAGACCACATTCCTGACTCTGAGACTACAGTTGGGATCCTTTTACCTGCCTGGTGATGACCTTCCTCCATCAAGTCCCCCAGATTACCCAGGGCTACAGGAGTCTGTGAAGAGCAAAACAACTCTAAGCATCAGGAGAACAAATCTCCAGAGCCAACTCCGGGTGCTTTTGGGTCATCTCCATTTGAGAACTGGAGTCAGGGGCCTTCCTCGGCTGGTCTAGATGCTGCAAAGAAAGAGCCACCTCCCATAATAAAAGAAGAGGAACATCCTAGGGGGTGCAGTTGGAGGGAGCATCTCCATGGGCAGGGGAAGGGACTTCCCAGCCCTACCATGTCCCCACAAGTTTCCCTGTCCCTTTATGCTTGCGAGCAACCACATCAGCACTGCAGAGGCTCAGAATAATTAAATAATACTTCCCTAAAGGTCTAGAGTTAAGAAAAGGAAATCAAAGAATTGAGTAGCAGGCAACCAGGTAATCTGATTCACAAGACACAGCTGATTTATCTTCAGCCCACAGGCAACTGCAGGAATTGCTCTTCCTTTGCTCCTAGCTTGCTGCCTCCATCTCAAAAGAAGCTCCCTGAGTCTAAGGGGAGAAGGATAGACACCTGCACATTCCCACCCATGTCTGCTTAAGGCTCCCATTCTGAGTTCCAGGTCCCTGCCCTTGGACCCACCTCGCTTATGCCTGCCTGATGCCAGAATACGCATCTCTAAGAGATCCTGCCTGCATGTGACTTTAGCCCCCAGGGCACAGCAGGACAGCGGTCTCCAGGTAACCCCCCCACAGTGAGGGGTAGAGTGGGGTGTTGTCCTTTGTTCCAGGTGTTGAGACTCTCTTGAGGTTCAGCCTAGGGCTAGAGATTGTGATCAAAGAGACACCCGGATTGGATTGGATCGGCCAGAGCTATGACACTGATGTGATTCTTAGGATTAATTAGCCCTTTTGACAGGGCAAGCCTCCACCCACTGGTAGAGCTCCCGGGCTGGGCGGGCCTGGGCAGACCTCACGGTCAAGGCAGACACCGGAAGGTGTGTGCAGAGGGAGGGAGGCTTGAACTCAGAGGCTGCCGGTTTCTGTTAGGCAGAGATTAGCACCCTGTGGCACAGATAATATAATCAGCTAACTACTGGCTGGTAAAATACCTTCTCTAACCTTTGAGAGAGCCTGCTCCCACTGCCTGTTCACATCCATTCCTTCAACAAATATTAAGTTTCTCGTAGGGGCCCCGTGCTACACAAGACACTGGATATAGCAGTGAACAGGACAGCCATCTTGCCCCCGTGGAGGTCACAGGACAATGGGGTGAAAGACACTGAACAAATTATTAAAGGGTGATGAGTGCTATGAAGGAAAAGCGTAGGGTGTAGTGGGGTTCCACATTAGCAGGAGGCTCCAAGAGGACAGGGACCACGCCTGATCTGTGGACCTCATGCCAGGGTTGGTGTGCAGGAGGCATGGACACGTTTGGTTGAGAGGATGAAGGAGTCTAGCTGAATAAAGGGTGTGTGTGTGTGTGTGTGTGTGTGTGTGTGTATTGTGTGGTTAACCCTCCTTTACTTCAGCTTGGTAAGCAGCTTTTATAAAACTGCTGATGCTCTGTGTAATTAATGATGGGTAAGAGAGTGATATAATGAGATGTGTACAATTAGGGGCAGCTTACTAATAGGACAAGCCCTGACACAGATTCCTTCCCACTTGAGTTTGAACTCTGAATCTACCACATACTAGCTACGAGAATCTGAGCAAGCTGCCCACGTTTCCTGGGTCTTGTTTCTTTAAATTCTATCTCTCCGCATTGTAAGCATATAAGACAATGTATATAAACTGGAATGTTATGGTATACTATAGCATTCATACTATAACTATTACTGTAATATATCTATATCTATCATAAATAGTATAGTATTATATAGAGTATAACTAGAGCTTATATCATAACTGTTAATATAATTAATAGCAATAATACTTGGTAGTTACTGTTATTATTCATGTACACCAAGCTTATATCCAAAAGGACTTTGGTAGTCAAAAGACATAAACACGATAAATCTGGATTTGAGAGACAAGAGTAGAATAATAAATCAAGGAGGAAGGGAGGAGAGGGTGTGTACGCAGTGCTAGAGAATATCTATGTAGAGAGAGGATGAGCCCTTGGAAAGTGAGTCAGAAGCCTTTCCTTTTGGGGAGGGGCCAATATGCTTGGCGTGGGGGCAGTTTTACCAACCTTCCTCCCCCCAAGACAATCTCATTCCAGGGAGTTCAGAATTTTTTAACCTCCAAAACCCGTTTGTAGAAAGTTCTGATTGAGGGCTGCTGCAATGAAAGGGAGATTGATGTGTATTCACGCAGTGGCCATGTTTGCAGAAAGGATAGCAGACCCTTTTGACCTTTATAAGAGGCACCAGAGATCTTTGCGTATCTCCAAATTAGATGATACATAAATATTTATCCAGATTTTCTGGACCTTTCTCAAATACATTTATGTTGAGAAGCTGCTAGTTTCCTGTTTACAGTCTTTTTACCACGAGTTAACCGCTCTTCCTACTTTCACTTAAGTTTTGTATCTTGCTCTGTGAGAAACTTTCGAGCTGCCTGAAAATATTTCCTGAAATTGTTTCACAAGTCTCTTTTCAAATATCTGCATTTATTGAGGGTTAATAAAGCTAAGCTGCCATCAAGATCAAAATGCCTGTCTTTACCCCAATTTACAATTCCTAAAAACCATTATTTTCTCGGAACTCTTCACATTTTCATTACTTCGATTACCAGCGTTGACCACTGGCTTTCTTTCCAGGCAATTTTCACAAAGAAATAAAGTTAAAAAAATTTTTCCCCCCATAGGTCTCCGCCTACTGGACTATCTGCTGAGAAACACAAAGCTGCTTCCTGAAGCTGGGTGGTCGGCTCTCCTCACCCAACCAGACCCAGCTGGGCAGCACCATTCTTGCTGTGCCTCAGTAGGATCTTCACAGACAACTGAAGCAACCTGAATGTCAAATTTACAGATGCCCTGTGTCCTGAGTATCAAGTATCAAGTACCAAGACACAAACAAGTAATGAAGCCATGCACCCCATCAGCGCCTCATTGCTCCCCTGCAATAATTCTAGATATGATTAGTTGTAGCTACAGAGTTAAGCCCCATTGTTAATTATTTTTTGGTGTTTTTGGGGGGCCAAAGTCATGGGCATATAATTCAAATGTTGTTCCTTTACTGGGGTCAGACAGATCTCCCAGGACATCATTTGCTTCTCTGCCTCATGTGTCAGTTCTTCTCCCTCTTCTGTCATTATCATTAGGCCATTATTGACTTTTCAAGGCATGACCCTTGTTAGGAAATGATGGAAACAGTGCAGTTGCTCTGTAATCCCCAATTACATTGTGACTTCTTACAAACAAATGCACTCAAGCTTCAGCATCACTCAGTCATTGTAAAATTGTAAGAGGTCCAACATGTTTAGAGATGTGGTTCATGCTTTGCTTGCTCTACTTCCTGGAAAAGGATCCAGAATGGCCTGATGAGACACTGTGAGGGGAGCAATGGCTGGTCAGGGGTCACATCACACACAAAACCCTGACTGGAGAAGCGTGGCATCTTCTGGACATCTTTTGTAAAGATGACAGATTTCTTTAGATAGAAACGTTAGATGGAAGAAGCTTTGTTGACTGTGTTGTGGAGGTCTTTGGCCTTAGACCTCCCACAGGTGTAGGGAAATCTGCTACATATCGTATGAAACTTCAGTTATTATGTATAATTGCCAGGTGTTTAAAATAGGAAACAGGTAAGAGATGTATTCCTGAGAAGAGGGAGTGAAGTTGCCTTTGAGAGGAGGTTGAGGGCATTACCTATTTGGTTGTTGAGGGTATTAAATGGGATGGTGCATGAAAAGGACTTAGCCCAGCACCTGGCAGGTAGTAGGAGCTCAATAAATGTGAAATTATTATTATTATTATTATTATTATTATTATTATCTGCCTCGCAGCTTCAGCCCCCTTGGCTTCATATCCAGCAACATTTCCCAACTTGTTCATTTCTTGCCCTTCCTTGGGTTCTTTTGTTTATCTTTAGTTCTCCTTCTGTCTCCTGAAATAATCATATCTCATATCTACGGTTGAAGAGCTAAGAGCAGTGAGGGACCTCAGGGGTAGGTGTAGTCATAGATGGGGATAATGGCTAATTCCCAGGTCTTCTGACTTAAGAGTATTCAGGCCCTAGGAACAGGGTTTTTACTTTTTTCAAGATGGAGTCCTGTATTACATAGTTTATAGTTATTCCAGTCCGTGGGGTTGCTGGTAGTGGTATTGGTAGAGTATCCTAACCTCCTCCCTTTCTAAATCAGGCTCAGTTGTGATCAGGGATATCAGCTGACTTCATACAAACAGAACTTGTTCATTTGGGGCATCCTGAATGCTGCCAAAACTTGTGGTCCAGATGGGCAAGAGCCTGAATAAGAACCACCTCAAGAGAACCTCCTGCCTGGAGCCTCATGCTGAATTGTTGAATGTTTTTATATGGGAGGATGGGGAGGTGGGGGGCTGAGAGGGAAGAAGAGAGGTGGCCTTGTTATGTAGACTCTTCCTCTGACAGCAGAGTCAGTTGGATGGAGCTGTTCCAACTCTAGTTCTGGGCTCTGAAGTGGTCTTTACTTACAACAGCAGCAATGCCTAGGCTCAGACCAATGGGGAAACATCCTGGAATTTAGGAGCCTCAGATTTTCTTTTTCAGAGTCCCCCAAATGTCTCATTTTAAAAAAATGAGTTTATGTTTTTGTGAATCAGGATTGAAATAAAGGCCATACATTATTATATTCGTTATTTTTATGTTTCTTTTAATGTGTAAGTTCTCTCACCCATTCTGTTTTACCCTTTGTAATGTATTTGTTGAAGAAACTGTATTGTTGTCGTTTGTTTGATTGTTTTATCTTTGTCCTATAGAATTTCCCTCAGTCTGTGTTTGGCTTATTTTGCAGGATTCGCCAGAGAATGTTGTGAACTTCCAACAGAAGGTGCATAATGTCAGCTTGTCTCTCTTTTGGTTATGTTATCAGGTATTGACTAATCCATGCTTTTCTTAGTGGTTGCAAATTGGTGGTATTGGAATTCTACCATTCTGTTCTTCATTTACTACCTGGACTATTTCTGTAAGAGAAATTCCCTCATCAACCATGTGATCAGGTATGGTTCCTATAGGAAAGGCAGGATAAAGTTGATTTCTCTTTATGACCAGTTTTCAAATTATTGAGATGGCTGCCTACAACTCTCCAAACGTGACCAATTAAAAAAATCATTATGAAGCCATGGGTTTATTTTTATTTTTATTTTTTTTTTAAAGATTTTATTTATTTATTTGACAGAGAGACACAGCGGGAGAGGGAACACAAGCAGGGGGAGTGGGAGAGGGAGAAGCAGGCTTCCCGCCGAGCAGGGAGCCTGATGCGGGGCTCGATCCCAGGACCCTGGGATCATGACCTGAGCCGAAGGCAGACACTTAATGACTGAGCCACCCAGGTGCCCCGAAGTCATGGGTTTAAATATACTTGATCTGTTTCAGTTTATTGCAACCCATTGCAATTATTATTCTTATGAATGCTTGAATTGTTTCATCTTTGACAAGTGGGAGTCTCACCTCCCTTTGATATGGTCCTAAGATACTTTGATAGCTTCTTGAGTTTTTTGTTATGATGAGATATCCAAGCACATCTTGTATATTTCCTTCTCTAAGCTGAGAACCAAACATTTCTTTAAGGTTTCCATCAATGGGAAATTGCAACTAGAGACCACAGTCCGGGTGGTAGGGACGTTCATTGCTATTAGGTTGATCCTTGTTTTCAAGGACCTTCTGGTGGACAGGAAATGCAAGCATATATGTTTTCACATAAAGTAATTCTTTGTTTATACTAACACTTTCTTTTTTTTTTTTTTTAAGATTTTATTTATTTATTCATGAGAGACAGAGAGAGAGAGAGAGGCAGAGGGAGAAGCAGACTTCCCGCGGAGCAGGGAGCCTGATGCGGGACTCGATCCCAGGACTCTGGGATCATGACCTGAGCCGAAGGCAGACGCTTAACCATCTGAGCCACCCAGGCGCCCACTAACACTTTTGATTCAAATAGAAACTCCCACTATTTTACATGACTTCATCTTAGATCTGCTCTTTCTCCTAACCAAGTATCTCAGTTCCCAAACACACCAACATTTGTGTTATCTTTCCATATTATCACCATTAATTGATTAATCATTAATCAATTAACATAAAAATGAAAACCACTTTTCAATTCTTTTTGTCCTTAGGGTATATCTCACTAGGTATATACACTCAAGTTAGTGTTTAGTGTTTAAATTTGTTTGAAATAGTTCTTTTTGTGATTATATCGCTAACTCACTGTGCAGATAGATTTTGTTTTCTTTCTTTTGCTTTTTAGGAAAAGCTGTTTTTTTTTTTTAAAGATTTTATTTATTTATTTGACAGAGAGAGAGAGATAGCTAGAGCAGGAACATAAGCAGGGGGAGTGGGAGAGGGAAAAGTGGGCTTCCCGTGGAGCAGGGATCCCGATGCAGGACTCGATCCCAGGGTCCTGGGACCATGACCTGAGCTGAAGGCAGAGGCTTAACGGCTAAGCCATTCAGGCGCCTCAGGAAAAGCTTTTTTTTTTAAGATTTTATTTATTTATTTGCGATAGATAGAGAGAGAGCATGAGCAGGGGTGGGAGGGAGCGGCAGAGGTGGGGGGAGAAGCAGACTCCCCGCTGAGCAGGGAGCCCGATGTGGGGCTCAATTCCAGGACCCCAGGATCATGATGTGAGCCAAATGCAGACACTTAAGCGACTGAGCCACCCAGGTGCCCCTAGAGAGAGCTTTTTAAGTTAAAATTAATTTTTTTGTAATTATTTAAAATATTTACATAGCTTCAAAGTCAGATCTACAAAACAAAATGTATCAGAACCCAGTTTCTATCCCTATCTCCTCTACTCAATTTCCTCCTTCTCCCACAGACATTTTAAAGTTTTTGTCTTATTCTTCCATTGTTAAAAAAAAAAAAAAATATATATATATATATATATATATATATTCATTTATTCTTGGATATATAGTAGCATTCTATGTGATTTTCCCCACCTTTCATTTAAAAGATTATTATTATTATTTTATTGAGATATTTACATACAGTTCTAGCAATATATGGTAATGGTCTCTCCATGGCAGTCTATAGAGACTTTTTTTTTAAAGATTTTATTTATTTATTTGAGAGAGAGAGAGCAAGCACAGAGGGAGAGTGAGAGAGAGAAGCAGACTCCCTACTGAGTAGAGAGCCCAACGCAGGGCTTGATCTCAGGGCCCTGGGATCATGACCTGAGCCGAAGGCAGACACCCAACTGACTGAGCCACCCAGGTGCCCCATAGTGACATTTTTTTATTCCTTTTTTTTTTTAATGCTCCATAGTACTTCATGTTTAATTCAACCAGTTCTCTATTGTTGTACATTTGGATTGTTTCTATGCTTTTACTATTACAAACAGGGCTGCAATAAATAGTCTATGTAAACATTTTTCCATATTTTTGCCCTTAATTTTTTGGGATAGATTCTGAGAAGTGGTACTGCTGGATCAAAGAGGAAATGCATATGTAATTTAAAAAGCATATACTAAAGTAGTATATTTTACCTATCAGATTGGCAAAAATCCAAAAGTTTGTCAACACACCTTGTTAGCAAAGCTGTTGTGAAACAAAGAGGAAATGCATATGTAATAAAAAAAACATATATATATATTCAAATATAGTTGGAATTGCCAACCAGATCCCCTCCATAAGGGTTGCCTCCTTCTGCATTCCCACCAACAGTGTACTAGAATGCCTGTTTCCCCTCAGCTTTGCCAACAAAGTGTGTTGACAAATTTTGGGATTTTTGCCAATCTGATAGGTAAAAAATACTACTTTAGTATAGTTTTGATTTGTATTTTTCTTATTAGAAACAAAGTTGAACATATTTTTATATGTTATGGAGCCCTTTACATTTCTTTGTGTGAACTGTTTGTTCGTGTCTCTTCCAAATTTTTTTAAGTTTTTAAAAATTTATTTAAGTAATCTCTACACTCAACATGGGGCTCAAACTTATAACCCCAAGATCAAGAGTTGCATACTCTTTCGACTGAGTCTGCCAGATGCCCTGTTCTTCCAGTTTTCTTTTTCTGAAGACTTATCCATTTATTTGAGAGAGAGAGAGAGAGAGGGAAAAAACATGCATGTGCATGGGTTGGGGAAGGGGCAGAGGGAGAGAATCTCCAGCAGACTCACTGCTGAGCATGGAGCCCCATGTGGAGAATCTATGAAATTGTGACCCAAGCTGAAACCAAGAGTCAGACAGATGCTTAACTGACTGAGCCACCCAGGTGTCTCCGTTCTTCAAATTGAGTTTGTAGGGACAGAAAAAATTTCCCTTCTTCTTTCTAGGCTCTTTGGCTGGCCTAATAATTAAATTGACATAAATTAAAGAAGAAAAACAAATTTTGTACATATGAGAGCCCAATAAAAATATGATACTCCAAGATAGTCAGGCAACTGAGGCTTATATGTTGGCCTAAGCTAAGGAATGGAACAGGGGCTTAGGGCTTCACAGGGGAGGGGGACAATTCATAGGAAGATAAAAAGAACAGATGTTTGGTAGTCATATGTTTGTCCTGCCAAGCAGGTAAATTTTTCAGGTAAAAAGTTACCAGGGTACCTGGCTGGCTCAGTTGGTAGAGCATGTGACTCTTGATCTTGGCGTTGTGATTTGAGCCCCACGTTGGGTGTAGATATTACTTGAAAAAAAGAAGTTATCTTTGGTAATAACTCTGTTTGTGGTTCAGAACCCTATCTAAGTTCTTTTAGGCAGTTGAAGGAGAGGTAAAAAGCTTTTCCTGAGTCGGCTGGGTGTTGATTACCTTCAGGTCAAAATAATTCACATGCCAAAGTGGCACATTTTGGGGTGGCCTATTCTGATCCCCTTAAAGTTCTTGGTTCTTTTCCCTCTAATTTTAGAAGTTCTTTATGTATTAGGGATGTTAGCCATTTGTCTGTGACATGTTTGTCATTTTACTGTGCTCATAGTAATGTTTTCCTTAAGAAAGTGTGTGCTTTTACATTTTTTAAAAAAGATTTCATTTATTTATTTGACACAGAGAGAGAGAGAACATGAGCGGGGGGGGGGGGGGGGGGCAGAGGGAGAAGCAGTCTCCACCCTGAGCAAAGAGCCTGATGTGGGACTTGATCCTAGGACCCTGGGATCATGACCTGAGCTGAAGGCAGACGCTTAACTGACTGAGCCACCCAGGTGCCCTGTTTTTAAATTTTTATGTAGTTATATTTATCAATCTTTCTCTTCAGTTGAAGCTGGATTTTTAGCCGTAGTTATGAAAGTCTTCTCTACTCTCAAGTTATAGAGAAATTCTGCCGTTTTTTCCCTTGGTACTTCTATAGTTTCAATTTTTTTTTAAAGATTTTATTTATTTATTTGACAGAGAGAGACAGAGTGAGAGAGGAAACACAAGCAGGGGGAGTGGAGAGGGAGAAGCAGGCTTCCCGCGGAGCAGGGAGCCCGATGCGGGGCTCGATCCCAGGACCCCGGGATCATGACCTGAGCCAAAGGCAGACGCTTAACGACTGAGCCACCCAGGTGCCCCTATAGTTTCAATTTCTTAAAAAGATTTATTTATTTATTTGAGAGAGAGAGAGAGAGTGTGTGCAAGCAGGGAGGAGGGGCAGAGGGAAAGGGAGAGGGGAGCTGGATGCAGGGCTCCATCTCACAACCCTGAGATCATGACCTGAGCCGAAACCAAGAGTCGGACGCTCAACTGATTGAGCCTTGCTATAGTTTCAATTTAAAAAATATATCCTATGTAGAAGTTATCCTTTTGTATGCTATGATAAATGGATCAAATTTATTTTTTTATATAGAGTCTCAAATTTGCTATTATTAGCTCCCTTCCCTCCCTCCCTTCAGCTTGCCTTTTCCTGGACATTGTATTCTTTTCTAGGTTTGCCAAAACTGGACATGGATCAAAATAAACATCTGTTCAACTCCCTGCACTTGTTCTATTTTGTTGCCTGTTTTTCTTTCCTGGACTCTCTGTGATTTCTGCATAGTGTTTTTCCAGCAGCTCAAGGGAGTGATGACCTTTCGGGCTTTAGGAAGAGTGGGCTGAAGATCTGTCTAGAGAGTGATTCAAGCTGGAGCAGGTCCTGCAGAGGCCTCTCTGCTGGGGGTCCAAGTGGCTTTGTGGGGGCAGGGCAAAGGTGCTCACTCAGGAGCACTCAGGAGGGAGCTCAGTTGTTGTTAATGACCCACGTTTCCTGTCCCCACATACCTCCTGCTCTTGTTTCTATGTTAGGAAGTGTCAGTTTTCTAACTGGAGAAGACTGGAGACAGAGGGAAGAGAAATGGACAGCAAAAGGGAGCAATGGGGTACGGAAATTGGAAGCTCTCTTCCTCTGTGTTCACATGCTATCCAGGGCATCTCTGTATCATTAATGCCAGTTCCCACTCACTATTTTCTACAACCAACTGCCAGGTACTCTGCTAAATGGAGTAAAGCATCAATCTTGACCTGTTCGTTGGCTGAGGTTGTTACTGCCAGAAAGGAAAAGAGGCTCAGAGTTAAGGTCACACGGTTGGTAAGTAGTAGGATTTCGGTCTGTATGACATCAAATTCCAGGCTCAATGCTCCTAAGTCTGTGGCCCCCATAATAAAAGGTTCATAATACCCTGTAGTTAGGTTTCCTTTTCAATCTGAGCCCTAGCCTCATCCCACCTCATTGCCCAGATCCCCTTAGCTCATATGTGGGAACTGTGGTTGCCTCTAGACTGCGGCCCTCGTGCTGGGTTGCAAGGCTCTGTGGTCAGGAGGGCCCCTTGCTGGCCAGCTTTTATTCTGTTCCCAGCATGGTGTCTGGCCCTTGGCAGATACTCAGTACGTATCTGCTGGATGCTTGAATAGTTGAAAAAGAAGGGGAAAGAAGAATGTGTGTGGGAGATGAAGGGGCAGGAGTAGAGAAAGCACAGAGGGAGAGAGGCAGATTTGGGGGTAAGATGGTGGGGCCTGAAGATGCTGGTGGCTGGAAGGGGCCCATGTTGCTGTTGTTTAGAAGCACAGACAAGATGTCACTTGCAGCTCAAGGAGGATTTCAGTTTGTTTGTTTTTTAAAGACTTCTATTTATTTATTTGACAGAGAGAGACACAGCGAGAGAGGGAACACAAGCAGGGGGAGTGGGAGAGGGAGAAGCAGGCTTCCCGCTGAGCAGGGAGCCCGATGCAGGGCTCGATCCCAGGACCCTGGGATCATGACCTGAGCTGAAGGAAGACGCCTAACGACTGAGCCACCCAGGTACCCCGGATTTCAATTTTTTAACAACTTGGTCATGAGGAAATGACCTAGACTGTGGGCCCAGGACTGAAGAGAGCTCCCCTCTTTGCGGCAGAATATGCACCTCTTCTTCCATCCTTCAGATTCTGAACATTTCCATTCCACATTCAAACATCCTCAACTTTCATCCTCAGCCTTTCAACTGAGAAACAGAACACGCAAACACAAATCCTGACTGTATTCTACAAACAAGGTAAGGTGAAGAAGGTATTGATCTCTTTCAGATGGCAAAGAACAGGGAAACACCCAAGTTACCTTCAGGGAAGCCCTTTTTCCAAGGCTACACAGGTGAGTAAGAAAAATAGGAAATGGCTCTTTTCCATCTTGCAAGATGGTGGGTGAAAAAGCTGAGAAGCTGGATACTAAGAAGAAACATGAAGCCAAGAAGGCCGATGCTGGTGGCAAGGTTATGACAGTAACCTCCAGGCTAAAATACCAAAGAAGGGGAAGGCCCACTGCAGCCGATACCCTGTCTCAGTCCCAGGGAACCTCAGATATTCCCCACTGGGTGTGTATTCCAGAAGAGCTCTGTGCAAGAGGAAATAGCAGCTAAATCCAGGGTTGAAAAGAAAAAGGAGAAGGTTCTTGCTATTGTCACAAAACCAGTTGGTGGTGACAAGAATGGTGGTACCCAGATGGTTAAACTTTGCACAATGCCTAGGTATCATCCTACTGAAGATGTGTCTCAAAAGCTGTTGAGCCACGCAAAAAACCTTTCAGTCAGCATGTGAGAAAACTGTGAGCTGGTGTCACTCCTGGGACCATTTTGATCATCCTCACTGGGTGCCACAGAAGCAAGAGGGTGGTTTTCCTAAAGCAGCTGAGCTGTGGCTTGTTACTTGTGACCAGACCCCTGGCCCTCAATCCTCTGCATAGAACACACCAGAAATTTGTCATCGCCACCCCCACCAAAACATCTCACTGATGCTTACTTCAAGAAGAAGAAGCCATGTAAACCTACACACAAGGAAGGTGAGTTCTTCAACATGGAAAAGGAGAAATGTGAAATTACAGAGCAGTGCCAGGTTGATCAGGAAGCTGTGGACTCACAAATTCTGCCAAAAATCAAAGCTGTTCCTCAGCTTTGAGGCTATTTCTGCTCTGTGTTTTCTCTTACAAATGGAGTTTATCCTCACAAACTGGTGTTCTAAATTTCTTAGAAAGAACCTAGTTAAGTAACAGATCCATTTAAAAAAGAGAGAGAGGGGCGCCTGGGTGGCTCAGTCGTTAAGCAACTACCTTCAGCTCAGGTCATGACCCCAGCGTCCTGGGATCTAGCCATCGGGCTCTCTGCTCAGCAGGAAGCTTGCTTCTCCCTCTCCCTCTCCCCGGGCTTATGTTCCCTCTCTCGCTGTGTCTCTCTCTGTCAAATAAATAAATAAAATCTTTAAAAAAAAGAGCGAGAGAGAGAGAGAGGAGGGCACCTGGGTGGCAACAGTCGGTTGAGCATCTGACTCGTGGTTTCAGCTCAGGTTGGGATCTCGGGGTCATGAGATCAAGCCCCACATTGGGCTCCATGCTCAGTACAAAGTCTGCTTGGGATTCTCTCTCCCTCTCCTGCTGCCCCTCCTGCTCATGCTTGTGCGTGCGGGAACTTGCACTCTCTCTCAAAATAAGTAAGTCTTTAAAAAAAAAAAAGAAGAAGAAGAAGAAATGATCTGTGTAGGCCTTGAGGAGAGCTGGAGTGCCATTCACGCTATAACAGCCATGGGACGTTATGGCCTGGCGGAGGAGGAAACCACTCTCTGTCCTTGAGGAAGGTGACAGTAACTCCTTCTTTCCCTCCTTCTCTCCTTCGTACCTTCCTCCCTTCCCTCCCTCCTTCCTTCTTTCCCTCCCTCCTTCCTTCTCTCTTTCCCTCCCTCCCACCTTCCTTCCTTCCTTCCTTCCATCCTTCCTTCCTTCCATCCTTCCTTTGTTTTTGCTTTAGGGTATGATTGTATCATTAATTTGGAAGAGTATTGCTCTTTTGTAAGACAAAACTCTGCAACATATCCATTGATTACGTGAAATTAAGGCAGAATCTGAACTGAGAGGCTGATCAAAGAGGTGTTCTGTTGCTGACCACAACGAAAAGAAAGGGTGTCTTCCTTGAGCAGAGAGATGAGAAATGTCCAGAGTGGGTCCCCTGAGACTGAAATCATTTTAGGAACAGTTACCTTTGATATAGAATTCTACCATGTCCCTGCTCTGGGCTATAATTCCTTTTTTTTTGAGAGAGAGAGGGTGCACACATGAGGGGTGGTGGGGAGGGGCAGAGAGAGAGGGAGAGAATCTTAAGCAGACTCCATACTGAGCATGGAGCCCAATGCGGGACTTGATCCCATGGCCCTGAGATCATGACCTGAGCCAAAATCAAGACTCAGATGCTTAACCGACCGAGCCACGCAGGCTCCCCTGTAATTCCTCTTCTTGACTGGCCTATCCATGGTTCAAGCCTCTGCTGAAGCTGAGTTGACCCCTACCCCAGTGTTAGTTTGTAAAGGGAGGGAGGGGCTGAAGAGGCTGGATGCTTACAGGAAGTAGTGAGAGGAAGAAGCGAGAGGTGATACTGACCTTGGGTATCAATTGGGGATACTGACTGACCCGGGTGGCACTTCCTGGGTCAGGGTCCTAGACTTCCTACAGCTGTAGAAAAGTGGGGGTCTGGGTCATTTTGTAGCTGGGACCCCTACGTACAAGAGCACCCGGCTTCGGGGGTCCCAAACAGACCAGGTTCAGCCACTTGCCACTGACAAAATCCAAAGGCAGAGACACGAGTCGTGGTGAAACAAGAAAGGAATTCATTTCCGTGAGGCCAACATGGACTAACATCTCAAAGATTATCTCCAAAGTGCTGAAAAAGCCTCCAGGTTTATAGGGGGAAAATGTGGGACAAAGGTTGGTAGACAGCCGAGGTCAGGTGGCTCATTGCCTTGGGGTCTTGCTGGCTCAGGGCAGCTCTTATTGCTGGAGGGGATAGTGTCAGTCCCCCGCTCTGCCCACGGGGTCTTTTGCCTGAGTTAAGAGAGAAGCTGGAAAGAAGAACTTAATCAATTGGAAAGTAGAGACTGAAGTCCAAACGGAAGTAGTCGAAGTCCTCTTTCAGTGTGACTCTCAAAAGACAGCGATGGCCAGAGGCTGAGAAGCTGGGCTTCCCCTTTACCGGGTGGAGCTCTTTCTTGTTCCCCCTGTAGTGCCAGCAAAATCCCGTGTCTCTGGGGGATGGTTCCAAACCCCAGCGCTCTGCCTAGAGCAGCCCTGCTGCTTCCTACCTCTTCAAATCTCCTCCCCTTTCACACATTCTTCTCCCACCTTTTGTACCTTCTTCCTCCCAATCTCTTCTTGATCACATTCTTCAACATTTTTTTCCTTTCTACCTATTTTATTTTATTTTATTTTATTTTAAGATTTTATTTATTTGACAGAGAGAGACACAGCGAGAGAGGGAACACAAGCAGGGGGAGTGGGAGAGGGAGAAGCAGGCTTCCCACGGAGCAGGGAGCCCGACGTGGGGCTCGATCCCAGGACCCCAGGATCATGACCTGAGCCGAAGGAAGACGCCTAACGACTGAGCCACCCAGGTGCCCCCTATTTTTTTTTTTTTAATCTTTCCATCCCACCATCTTGGTCTTTTCTTCCATTTCCCCCTTCTTTCCCATCTCCTCACCTTACCTACTATCAGATAGCTCCTTGCTTTTCTCCCACTTTTTCACTGCAACAGCTTTTTATCCCGTCCATTCAGCATACCGTAAACTCACGGCCCACTGCCTGATAACTGCAGAAACATAATATGCCAACAGAATGTTTACCAAAAATATTGAATTCATTTCCAATATTAAAAATTGGGATATTTCACCTAAAAAAAAAAATCCAGATTTCTAACTTTTAAAAATTGAGACTATCTGGCATGAGGCCCACATTGAATGCTGGTAGCAATTGATGGAGCTGGGTGGTAGCTGCCCATGTCAGGTCACCAGAGTCTACTCGGTGTCCCCTGACCTCCCTCACACTGAGGGAAAATGTCAATTAGCACTTGACATTTTAATGTCATTAGGTTGAGCAGCTTTTTATCCTTTAGCAGAAAAATTTCTGTGCCTACCCACATCTTTACTCAAAAGTGGGAGAACAAAGAGACAGTGAGAGTCTTGTTTTTTTTTCTCACCCCTGAGTGCTTTTAGCATTTACATTTCCTGCTTTGCCTCGGCGACGTCTGCAACCTCTGCTATTGAAGACTCATGCCTCCTTTCCCCATTTCTCTCCCTTCACGCCCTCTTTTAACATAGTACATCCTCCTCCCACCTTTGGTTCACATGAAGATTAGTATTTAACGCAGCACTGGAAGGTTAAGTAACTTCTGGACCACCACCGAAACTTTCAATCTTCAATCTACAGAAAAGTCCTGTGAAAAATCATTGTATTTTTACAGCAGTGTCTTGTGTATGTTCACAGATGGGAGTAGTTATCTTACTGACAGTCTATTACTTGTCTTGCTCTTTGTATCATCGGGCTAACAGCCTATTCATATGGAGCTGAGGAAATGTCACTGCGCATGCCCGAGACAGTCTTCTTTTAGGATCATTATCAGAACAGTAACAGAAACCTGAAAAATAGTGACATACACAGTTTAGGGGTTTAATTTTTCTGCATTTAAAATCAACCTTCGGGCACCCGGGTGGCTCAGTTGGGTAAGCGCCCGATTCGATTTTGGCTCAGGTTATGATGTCAGGGTCTTGAAATCGATCCCTGCGTCGGGCTCTGCGGTGGGCATGGAGCCTGCTTAAGATTCTCTCTCTTTCTCTGCGCCCCCCCTTCCTTGCAAGTGTGTGCGCGCTCTCTAAAAAGAAAAATCATTCTCAAGGTGAGAACAGGGCTCCTGATAATGCAGTGGGAACCTGGCTCCCTCAGCCTCCTGAACGATGGTCTCTACGGCTGGCTGGGTCTTGCTTCATTTCTTCATCTGTTTTCCTCCTTACCCCTTACCACATTCTGACATACTATCTAGCAGTTTATGATCTGTCTCTTCTCACTGAGGGAAGGGATTTTTGTCTGTTTCCTTCATGCGGAGTCCCCAGCCCTGAAACCTCCTTGTGTCTGTTGAGTAAATGAAGGAATGCTGTTGAGATGCCCGCCGGAGGCCAGGCTGCCGTGCCGACGCTTCAGGCAGCAGAAGCGGGGGTGTAAAGGGCCAAGGGGATCCAAGCCTGTAGAGTCAGCTCCAGAAAAGTTCCATTTAGTGACTTAGAAGGACATCCCATTCAACTGTGTCACACACCCACTTCTACCTGCACGGGAAGCTGAGAAAAAAATTTTTTTTAAAGCAGAGGGACATTGCTAAACAAAGTAAAACTGGGCTTCTGTCAGTAGGAGGAATAGAGAATGGATATCGGGTCTCTGCAAGACGGCTGTGATGCAATCTGAGGGCTTGGAGCTCCAGGAATCCCACACGAAGCTCTTTACCATGGCCCTATGCCTCCTACTTTATTTACTCTTGTGAGTAACATCAGCTTCCTTGCACTTCATTACACTGTGATTCCTTAATTCCATACTTACAGTTTACTTGTTGGGTTTCTAAAATGTACTTGCATATAAAACCAAGAACTATGAATAGTAAGATAACCCCCACCTTTATTACACCAACTATTCAATTTTAGGTATCACTCTTCTTTCTGAAACATTCAGTGGCTTAAGCTCTACCCAGCAGGCCCCTGACTTTGTGTGCGCGTGTGCAAGCAAGTGTGTATTCATGTGTTCACACGTGCACAGACCTGTGTCCACACAGGACAAAAAAGGGGAAGAGAAAAGAAGCTTCCCCATGTCTCTTCCTCCTCCCTTCTAAGGCAGATGTTGTCTGGAGCTGAGAATGCTTTGATGTGTAGAATGCAGGGCTGTGCACCCCAACAGATGACCTGAGGCACAGGGAGAATTGGGTAACTCGGGCCCTGCCTACGAGCTCACAAAGGTGGTAAGTGTGGCTGAATTTCGGCCTCTGCTCGGCTCCCTCGGCCTCACGCCCCAGCAGGGCATAGCCAGCCTACCCAAAGGAAGGGGCCTTTTTTTCTAACTTACACAAAAGGTGCCCCTTGTTGCCCAGCTTGTATGCCTCTGGGCTACCTGTGTCTATTTAATTCGCCCTGAGGGGGAGTCTTTTAAAAACCGCACACAAAGTCTCCCCACAGGTGGGCTGCAGCTCGCGCTCCTGTATGGACGTCAGCTTTCTCTCCTGCTGGGTCCGAGAGTCAGATATCTGCGTGTGAGTCATCACTGAAACCCTGACTCTTTCTCTTCCTTCTTTCCTCCATCCAGTCAATGTGTGACTACTGAATGAAAATAAGCTGAAGACAGACACATTCCGTTCTCCAGTTCAGACCATCACCTTCTGCTAAGCCGCCCCCCTCCCCCCGCGTGCTGCTGCAGGAGAGATGGAGCCAAGCTTGCGGGGCTACCCATCCGATCCGGTGGAGGCCAGCTAAGTCCGAGGTGACAGAATTCACCCAGGGCAGGACACAGGAGACAGAAGTTTACTGAATACCCTGCAAGGGAGGAGCGGGCAGGGCAGCAAAGGAGAGCCTGCCTGCCAGGAGGCAGTGGTGGGGGCTACAGTTAATGGGGGAGTGAGGAGATGTGGGAACGTATGGAATTTTCCTTTTTTGGTACCCGTGCCCATGTGTAAGTAGCCCCTTGGTCAGCTAGGGCTTCTGGCTATTTCGAGGTGGGTCGCCTGATGGGCCTGTTTGCACTCAGCCCGGTGGTCACCACAGGCCCTTTTTCCTTGCTCAGATTTCCAGGGCTCAAGCCTGCTGCCTAAGAGTGGCCTCTACAAAGCTCACAGGGGGTACAACCCGTATTGTACTCCACTGAGGGACACTTGGGGATATCCTGACTCCCTCCAGACTGCCTCTGCAGGTGTCTGACCCCCTCCTCCTTCATTTTAATTCCATTTTAGAGAGTGCTGTCTTCTGATACTGGCACCAAACAAGTATGAATTGTTTCTGGAACCCCTTGTGCACTGGCCACACTTTTGAACTCAGGGGACCTACGAATGTATGAAATAATTAGATATACCCCGCCCCTTTTTTTTAAGTAGGCTCCATGCCCAGCCTGGAGCCCAACATGGGGCTTGAACTCATGAGCCTGAGATCAAGACCTGAGCTGAGATCAAGAGTTGGACACTTAACTGAGTGAGCCACCCAGGTGCCCCATAATTAGATCTATCTCAAACTGCTCACTAAATAATGAACGTACACAACAACTATACAGCAGAATGGTTTTTAAAATAATGGTTTAGCCTTTTTATCAAATTAAATCTCATAGAGAAAGAAGCTCACTATATAAGAAAAACATGGAGGTGGAACTTCTCTGGGTGAAGAGGGCCAAGGAGTTGAATCCTACCCACTGTGTACCCATCTGGATACTCACTAGAGCCCTTAGAGGCCCTTCTGTGGATCTCCAAGGGTCCCTTGAATCCTTGGTTTGCAAATGTATAGGGTTTGCAAATGTATAGGGTGGTGAAAAGAACTCAGGCTCCCAAGTTGGGAAATGGTGTGCATTTCGGCTTTGCTATTAACTATCTGAGCGACCTGGGGCAAGTGAAGCAATCCACTCACTCCCTGTCAGCCTCATGCCCACACCCACAGGAACAGGAGACCAAGCCATGCAGATGCCTGCATCTACCGTGGAGAATTACTCAGATATCCCCTCCTCCTCATCTACTCAGAATGTCCTTTCTCAGCAGCCTCCTCCATCTTGTGGTTTGGCTATTTATCTGGATGACTATGTCTCTCCAATATCAGCAGAGCTGATTGCTGCCCCAAACGCCATCATCCTCTTCAATGGAATCTCAATCTTGTCTGGTTGACAATGTACTACTTAAGACACTTACTTCCCCAGACTCCCTTGCATCTAGGGGTGGCCACCTGACTCTACGGCTAATGAGTCATCAGCAGAAGTCCGCTTGGTGTGGCTTTCAGCAATTCAATTGCTTTCCTGATTAAAAAAAGAAAAGATAGGGCACCTGGGTGGCTCAGTCGTTAAGCGTCTGCCTTCGGCTCAGGTCATGATCCCAGAGTCCTGGGATCGAGTCCCACATCGGGCTCCCTGCTCGGCGGGAAGCCTGCTTCTCCCTCTCCCACTCCCCCTACTTGTGTTCCTGCTCTCACTATCTCTCTCTCTGTCAAATAAATAAATAAAATCTTTAAAAAAAAAAAAAAGAAAGAAAAGAAAAGATAGATCCTGTTGCGACATGCCTTATGCTCTTTCCTCTTCCTTTCTGCCTGAAATGTGGATGTGAAGCCTGCAGGCAGAACAGTCACCTTGCGCCCACGAGGCGGAAGGATGGACTGGTGTAGGTGGGAGGTAGCCACTTAGGCAACATTGGGGCCAGCATTTTACCAAGCTACAAGAATTGGGCCAATGCAGCAGCAGTGTCTTTCTTGGTGCGCGCTGTCCTCCTTGGAGAGCCGGATAGAGGTGGGGTCTAGGAGCCATTAACACCCATCCTGCCTGTGAAGGTGAGAAACGGAAATCCAAAGAGTTGGGTCTCATCTGGGGCCTATGAAGGGCTAATGGGCCAGTGATCTTGCCTGTCTTACCCACCTCCTTGTAATAATATTGTCCTAATAATCTTTCTTCCATGACCTTGCCTCTGTCTCCCGGGCTATTTCTATAGTCTCAGTTTTTGGCCGTAGCTTTGAGAAAATTTTCTTACTACTATTCTTTGTTTATTTTGCAGTTCTCTGAAGATATTCTTCTGATAGCTTTTTGTCATCCGTCATTCTCTTTTTCTCTATTCCTTGTGTGTCATCATTATTTCTTGCTTATTTCTGTCATATGCCCACTCCCTGAAATTTGATCTACCCTTCAAGGTCTGTCTCAGATGCTTTTATGAAACCAGCCTGGATGGAGACATTTCCCTTCTCTGGAACCCCACAGCACTTAGTTTCTGTGGCTTCTGGGATCATCAGCAAACTGGCATGTGCTTGATTAGACTTATTCCCTTTACTACCATTTAGGTTCCTTAAGACAGGGATTGTCTTGTACTTAGCCCTGCCCGTGGCACATTATACTTGCTTGATAAGTATTCATTGGATTCAACTGGAAATTCCAACTTGGGAAGAGAAGATACACGGTGCATTTAAATACAGTGGAGATCATTTTCCTCGAGAAATGCCTCCTATACAGGCCTTTGCCACACAGATATAGGACTGGAAAAGAAAAAAAAAAAGGCATGGCTGAAAACTACCTGGTCAGAGAATTCTTCTTCAGGAGAAACACAAGCTACAAAAGAAATCACTATCACCTCTCATCACCTGTAATAAGGGAATGCTGAATAACCCTTTCCTGGGGACCCACTGAGTCAGAGGTTCACAGCTGGTTAGGTAAGTAGTGGGTGTGATCAGGGAAGAAGTGATGAATATTTTTTCGGCTTCAGCACCCAGCATCAGCTATTTATATGGCAGTAATGCAGGTTTCCATAGGTAGAGTCTTTGCTGTTGCTCAGAGTACTTTCACACACAAGCCCAAACAGGACAGAGCAAGGGTAGCTGCCTAGAAAAGGAACTTGATGGAGCAGGTGCAAAGGATCCCTCAACTGTTGCCCCAGAAGAAGAGCCTTCTTTGGGGTGGGAACACAACAGGAAAGGAAAAGAACTTCCCTGTCTTGACAGTTTTAGCATCAGCATGTCTAGCAACCGATTAGATGTGAGAATCGGAAGCTCAGGAGGGAGGGAGTGGGCTGAAGAGTAGATTTTGGAGTCACTGGCATGTCACTGGGGATTAAAACCCTGACGGTGGGCAAGGTCACCCTGGGAGGGTATGGAAGAAGGGGAGGATGGGGTCCCAGCACTTCGGTGGTAAGTACAGGACAAGACCCCTGAGAAGGCCAGCCAGAGACGCTAAGACTAGGTAGGAGAGGAAGTTATCATGGAAATTGAGAGTTGAGACTTCTGAGAGGAGGGAGAGAGAGAATGAATCAGCACCATGAATGCAACAGAGTTTCTGGGAAGGGAAGAATCACAAAGTACCTGTTGGATTTGGAGTGGGGCACAGGGATGGGATGCATGGGATAGAAGTGGAGACAGAAGGTGGATTTCCAAGGTGCCACAAAGGAAGGAGAAGCAAGGAGAGAGTGGTAGACATAGAGGTAGGGTGACAGTCACCAGCTGTCAGCTCCTTCAGGGTCCTTCCTTTTTCTGGGCAGCCCCACATAGTGACTGAGCAAGGCTGGGGTTGGAAAGGCCTGGCTGGTTCAGCCCAATTTGGTTTGCTCTGGGGGGCTGGCCATAGCTGTCAATGACTCTGCAGGCCTCCCTCTGCCCTGCCCTGCCTGCTTCCTCCCCTTTTACTTCACAGAGGTTGATTCCTAATCAACATCTCACATCCCAAATTCCATCTGGGTGTCTGCTCCAAGAGACCCCAACCTCTGACAGAGGGGTGGAAACAAGTCTTTTGAAGAGTTTATTGGGAAGGAGAAAAGGGTCTCTAAATTTTTTCTTCTTGTTTGTCTTAAGAGCAGGAAGGAGAGGAAGGAGGCTGAGAGGGAGTGCTTGAAGATACTGGAAGGGGACAGGATGGTTAGTAGGTGAGGCCTGGGGAGAAGATAGAGGATGACCAGGAAGAGTGATTGGCCTGGAATCAGAGGGATATTTTGCCCACTCTGAGACTGAGGCTGAGGGCATATTGATCAGGTGAATTTAGATTGTTTTCGGGGTAGTCGAAGAAGTGAGGAACATTCTTCTCAGTGACTTCAAAGATCAATTGCTAGAGAGATGAAAGGAGGAATCCTTGGGGTTAAGGTGGATAAGATGCTTTCACCCACAGTGAGGATTTGTTGGAAGCAGGGCAAGTTTTAGCTGAGCCGTATACAGAGGAGAAACTTTGGGCAAAACCCATAAAACAAGACAATGGGATCTGGGATGGAGAAAAGAAAAGACCCGCTTCTTCCTGTTAGAATCTGTTTGGTTGACTAGATGGGTTTTGGGTAGATTTTGGAATCTAATGGATTTTCTATCCTTCAAACTCTGTGCCATCCTCATATTTGCTAAACATATCCTTTGTATAACACATGAGACATGATATAAATACTGAGCAGGGCAGGACTGAAGTGAGAACCCCCCAGCACCTTGGAATTCTGTCATTTAACCAGTTCCAGTTTCTCCTAACTGTATAGTTACCAATTCCAGATTTCTCCATTTGTTCCAGAAGGATATAATTTGAGATGTCATGAAATGCCTTAATCACATGCAGACCCTTGGTCTACTATAGTGCCTCTGTCAGTCTTAACCCTGACAAGACAACATGAATGAGGACAGTCTGGCATGACCTGCCTTTGCTGAGCCCCATGAGCCCCTGAAGCCCCAATGACTTCTCCTAAGGCCTCACAAGACACCTTTTTGTATCTCATTTGTGGATTTTTGCCTATGGTCATTGTCAAGGTCACCGATTTGTAATTTTCAACATTCACCTTTGTCCATCTTTGGAAGTCAAAGTTACCTCTGGCCTTCTAACACCTGTCTGCCTTTTCATGATTCCTCAAAGATCATTGATGGTGACTTGGTGATACTAAGAGTATCCACGTGGATTTTTTTTGGGGGGGTGTACTCTGACACGTAATCCTTTCATAATAGGAAGTTTGAACACATTCAGTGCAGCTACAGTTTCTCTTGTCTTCTTTTCTTAGGTGTTGTGTTCTGATCCCTGTTTACCAATACCCACCCTTCCCACTCAAACGGCATGCTTCTTATTGAGAAGCTGGAAGCACTCAAAGGATTCTGCTCTCCATCTCTCATCTGGGAACACTATGAGTGGCCATGAGTGAGGGATGTATCCCTTCGTCCTTTGTCCTTTTGTCATAATCAGTTGCACATCCTCGGAGACCAAACTTCCTTATCTTTCCCTGTAGGGATCCAGATACTATCAAGCTCAATGCCCCAGCACTCCAAATGCGGCGACTGATATATTCTCATGGGAAAATGGGGGTGGGGAATAAAAAGGAAGGGGAATAAAAGGACCCATTCACAGGTTCTCCAACTACAAAGGCCCTGCTCAAACCAGGTGCTTGCATGTTTCCAATTTATTTGGCCACCAGATGGCACCAGATGAGTGCGTTTAAGAAAGGAAAAAAAAGAGGAAGTCGGCCGTTCCTACCAACCACCACAAAGCAATCGCTAGATACAGGTACCCCTGCTTTTTGAGAGTTTGAGCTATGCCATTTCACTTTTACAAAAGACCTACATTAGTACCTACTTTCGCGGACCGAAAGAAATCTGAAGAGGATTCTTGCTTCTGTGGAAAAAAAGTGAAAAGTGAAAGTAGCAGTCAGCACTGATTTCCCGGGAGCCCCTAAGGAAACTGCCGGCACCACGAGCCGCGGGAGTGGCGCCACCAAGCGCCTTCGCGGGGAATTACACTCAGCCTCTCAGCATCTCCCCATGGAACTGTGTCTGTGAGCATCTGTGCTTTATCTGGATCTATTTTGTGTCTCCGTTAGCACGATGTGTCCTAAGGTATCAGAAAAGCCTAAGAGAGGTTATTTTTTGGGTCTTTGGATGTTAACATTTTTTCCATATAAATTAATGTTAGCTGTTTCTTCACTTTATGCCATTTTGGCTTCCAAAAGTTTTCATAGGAATGCTCTATTTTTGGAGAGGGAGGGAAACCTGTAATCAATGCTGAAAATGCCCACAAGAAAGCATATTTCACGTGTCCGTTCTAAGTGTCAGTTGATATTTTGATGTGCTTTTCTTGCCATCAAGGTACAGACAAATTCCTTTCTTAACCTTAAAATGACAGATAAGGGCCTCCTGGCCTTGTTTAGTCTAGATTTTCCTTCCCTGCCTTGTGTCTAGAAAGCCACCTGGGAGTAAGAACTGGAAGCAGGCTTATCTTTATCTGCATCTAACATGTACTTCCCTTGGCTATAGACTGCTCGCCAGTGAGCCATTGAATACCACAGTAGAAGAAGAGGTCAGTGAGGAATTATTGCTGATATTAGCATTATTGGACTAAAATACGTATCCCATTTTGTGAAGAGAAGTGCTGACTGTCTTGTGCTGTCTGAAAATGAGTACAGTTGGCCCCTGCACATTAGCCTGTCTCTTCTGGTTACATCCAGATTGGATTTGGCACATGTGGGATCTAGAGTCCAAGGTAAGGAGTGCCTGAGAGTCCACCACAAGGTCTTTGGGGCTGAGAAAGTGGGAGTAGGAGGCACAAGGCGGGAGGGAACTGAGAAAAATAAAGACATTCAGCGCTGGCTTTGTGATTCTATACATGTTTGACCCTGGGGAATTTTAAAGGACTATTTCTTTTTTTTTTTTTTTAAAGATTTTATTTCTTTATTTGACAGAGAGAGACACAGTAAGAGAGGGAACACAAGCAGGGGGAGTGGGAGAGGGAGAAGCAGGCTTCCCGCGGAGCAGGGAGCCCGATGTGGGGCTCGATCCCAGGACCCTGGGATCATGACCTGAGCCGAAGGCAGGTGCTTAACTGACTGAGCCACCCAGGCGCCCCTAAAGGACTATTTCTAATATTTATCTTAGGTGGATGGATTCATTCTTTCACTCAATAAAAATACGAGGCACAGTGTAGGAGTTGAGGATAAATAGTAAATAAGGCAGAGTTCTAGGCTTTAAGGCACTTTCTAATTTTGGTCTTTAGTCCCACAGGGAGATGGAGATCCCAGGAGAGGTTCTTGACTGAGGCCCCAGGAAACCCCCAATGCCCAGATGTGTGGGTGGAGACAGAGCTCCCAGGGAAGGCAAAATTCCTTTAAAAACTTTGTTGATTGTGAGGAATAAATTAAAATGGCAAACCTTCATCATAACATCCTGGCTCATTTTTTTTTAAGATTTTATTTTTAGTTATCTCTATACCCTATGTGGGGCTCGAGGTCACGACCCCAGGGGGAGATCAAGAGTCTCAGGTACCCCTCGCTCATTTCTTATATAAGGGAAGATACTGAGGGTTTGCTGAAGAAAGGAGAAAGTAGTATAATGGAAACCATGTTGCAAAAGTATAAATTGCTCCCTGATCATTACCAGGATCTTGGTGATCTGATAAGATGATTGTATAAAGCAGAGCAAATATGCCCTTGTTGTAAGCCAGAAATTTCAACCACCGAGAAAGAAAGATGCATACCAAAAGGCAGTGCAGGGGTGGATTGGAGAAGTCAAGACCGGTATCAGGAAAAATAATTGGAGGCTATTGAAACTGTCTCAATGAGAGCTGATGAAAGTTTTGATTAAGATAACCACCAAAGGGCAGGCGGGGACAGAAGGGGGACAGACTTCAGGGTAGGAAGGACAGATATACAGCCGAGGGAGAGGAAGAATTACTGGAGAGAACATCACTGCTCGTGGCCTGACCACAAGGCCTGTGTTCTTTCCTGAGATGTCATGTTGCCCTGTCACAGAACGAGGACCCCACTTTAGTCCAGCTCTTTCATTTTATAGCAAAAGGAGGAAATCAAAACCCAGGAAATGGAAACCCTCGTCTAAGGCTGAACTGCAAGATGGTGGAAGAGCATGCGCGGAAGCCAAGGCTCTTCCCAAATCCAAGCATCTCCCACGGGTTCACATTAGAGCTTTTAGCTAGAACCACCTGAGGGGCCTTTCCAAACACATGCAATCATATATGATTGTAGCCATCCTAATGGGTGTGCGGTGGCATAAAGCCTTTCCAGAACATACGTTTACTAAAGATGTTGATGTCCCCAACCCCAAACTTTGAATAAAGTCCTAAGTTCCTTAATCACAATGCTTTCATCCAAGGAGAATTTTAGAATGGTTACAGAAGGAATACTCTATTGTCATTTTAACAATCTTTACCAACTAAAAAGGTAAAAATTAAATTTTATTTTGATTTTTTTTCGTTATTGGTGAAGTTGAATTTTTTACTGTGATTTTTAATTAGTTATGGCTTCTCTGCTCTGAACTGTTTGTGTCCGAATTTATCACACAGTACAATAAAAAATAAAAACAGCTATTGAGTGCTTTCTATGTGCTAGTTACTGGTCGAAGAGCTTCACATGTAGTCAGTCGGTTAGTCCTGACCCATGAGGAGGCAGGTGCAATGATTAATCTAGTTTATGGAGGACACAGAAACATGAAGACACCAAGTATCGTACCCCAGGTCATACCCAGAAAGTCTGGATTCAAAGCCTGCGCAAACTACAAGATGGCCAGTATTTCCCTAATTTATTTGCTTGCCTTTTTTTCCCTATTAATATAATCATTACATTTTTATGGTTAAATCTATCAGTCTACTCCTTCCTTTTGTTGGCTTTTTTTTTTTTCCAGTCAGCTTAGAACATCCTCCTCTTTTCAGAGGTTAGAAAATATTTGGATTTTTTTTTCGTATCAAATGATATTTTTGTTTCCGTTGTTTTATAATGGCACCTTTCTGCTGGGTTTTATTTCATAATTGCTTGTTTTTTTAATGAACATTATATGTTCAGTCGGCTCTTTGAGGACACTGAAGTCTCCTTCTGGTTGCTCTTTTCACCTCATCTGGCGCGAATCTGTCTCCGGAGTGTTGATGCTGCCAGCGGACTTTCTCGGTATGTTTTTGTGTAGTTCCGAACTCAGCCTCCACGTTCATTTCCTGTTTTTTCCTTTCTGTCTCCCTTCTCTGTTCCTCAATCCTCCTGTCCAGTGACTGAGTGGTTGCTCTCCCTGGGGCGCTGGGGCCTGTCCAGAGGGAGGTCTTATAGGCAGCCAGGGCTCCTGCCCTGGTGTGACCCCGGGCATGACTCAGGGCAAGAGGAGGCTGTGTTAGGTCCACGTGCAGACTCATCTGGGTATCCAGGGACCTCCCTATCCATCTATTTTCGTGAAGATGGTGGGGAGAGGCCAGACGTGGCTCCTGGAGTTTTGATCAGTGAACGTGGACTCTGGTCCCCCACCTCAAGCAGACAATTGAATTCTTTCTCATCACTTGGCAGGCCTTGAATTCCTAGCTGCCCTTGACTGTTCCAAGACTCAGAGCCCAACAGGCCTCAGCTTCAGCCCTATTCATTTTTTGCTTTTATATCCCATTTCTGAGAATATCTGTGGGTATATTCTCCCCTTGTTGAACATGGATTTTTAATTTTCTCCAATATTTTATACATCATTGTTCCGCACTGGAAGCCTCTGGGCTATCTGTTCTGTTTCACTCACGTGTCCATGTCTTTTGTACAAGCATTAATTGTATGTGCTACATGGTAGGGGGCTACTCTAACAAGTTCCTCCAAGCATATTCTGCTAACTTTCTCTAGGCTGGATCAGGGAGGAGGCTCTAGAGTAGTCACCTGAGATGGGGACGGGGGAGGGCGTGCTGTCCCCCACCCAACTCGAGGATGCATGAAAGGAGCCCTGGGATGGCAGCTTTAGGACAGGAAGAAGGTTTCTGCTTGGGGTTCCATGCCAACATTTTATTAGGGGTCTCAAGCCAGGCTGGATCCTGCGCCAGGGAGTATATGAGAGCAAACACTGGAAGCTGGAGACGGTCCCTGGATGGACAACCAGAGGTGTCATATGTCATGGGTGTATATGATAGCAGGATGCATCAGGGGCATTATGTAGCCATGTCCTTGGGGCCCAGTGAGTAAATCATCCAATATTCCAGATCTACCCTGGTCTGGGTGAGCAGGGGATTTCCAGTTGCTTCCACAGGGAGGCAGGGGTCACGCATGGCCCCAGTCTGTTTCCCGTCTCCTGCTGCACCAGTTTTGTCCCAGGCTCGGAAGGGGATCTAAACATAGAATCTCATCAGCCTTGTTTGCAATATAAACAGACCCGGTTCCTGCTCGACTCCCCTCTTGGCTATGAATTCAGGGGCGGTAAGGAGCAGCCTCTGCCCACCCCGAGGCCCTGGCTCCCCTTGCCACTAGCAGTCTGCGCTCAGGCCCAGTGGGGCTGAAGAGCAGACATGGGCCGGCTTCCCGAGCACGACACACTGGGCTACCTGCTTGGCCAGACTGGGCACCCGTGCAAGTTTGTCCCAGAAGCCAGTTCTTCCTGGAACTGAGTGTCATTTCAGGACAGAGGATGCCAGGAGTCATAACTTGGCCCTGCAGCAAATGAAAGTCTTCCAGTCCTGCCTGAGATGGCAGCTTGTTCAGCTTGGCCGGGAGGCCCGAGCTGGGAGTGCGGTGGCGTGAGGAGCGGCTGGAAGCCCCACCAGGGGGAGCCCTCGGCACATCTTGCGGTGGTGGGTCTCCGCCGAGTCTCCCCGAGGGTGCGTGGGGGTGCACACCTGATTTCGTTTTTCTACCACACACGTTGAACCGTGCCCCCATTTTCCTAGGTCACGGATTGGACTTGACCTTCCGCCACGGTTCAGGTCCCGGCGAGCTTCGGCTGGAGTAGTTCCGATGGGGTTCGGCACGCGGCAGGCGCCGAGAGAGAAGGCCCGGGGCGGTGTCTTCACTCCCCAAGTGCTGCTTTGTCCACCGCACCTGGTCACCGAGGTCCCGAGGACGTCCCGCAGCTTCAGAGGCCCAGGCAGAGGGAAGAGAGAGGCGAGGGAGGTGGGTGGGCGGGCCCCACTGCTCTCAGAGCCCCGGCTGCCAGCAGCCCCCCCTTTCTGCCCTTGCCCTGTGCTCTAGAGACCGCGGGCGGGGCTGGGAACGCACAGAGCAAGGGCTGCTCAGGGAAGACACTGCCCGGGCGAGGAGCGGGGGGGGGCGCATCCGAGGGAGGGACTGGCACGGAGAGTGGGGTGAGGCCTGGCAGAGAGGCTGCGGCCACCTTTCCAGCTTTAACTGCACAAATACAGGTGTACTCTGGCTCCTCGGAAAGCCCCACAGGCCCCCCTGCCTGGTTCAAAACACTAGGGGGCTGTACTGTTAGAAGCAGTCAAATAAGTCGGAGGGAATTTCTGGGTCACGGGGCTTGTCATTCTCAGGTGCAGGCTGAGAAAATGCCAGGCTCTCCCAGGAAACCTACCATGTTCCGTCCCCATAGTGCTGCCCACGTTGCAGGTAAGAGACGGGGGGAAGGAGGGACCTAAAGCTAGGGCCTGCTGATCCTTCCGTGGCTCCTGAGTTTTAAATACTGGACCTTTGAGGGAAATGAAAGGGTTCACGGAAAAGCCCAGGACTTAGGAGAAGGGGACACTAAGAGCAACATGCGCCCCTGGACTGGAGGGGCAGAGGTGATGTGATGAGCCTGGGGACACTTGTGGGTCCTAGAGGAAGGAGTCCTTGGGCTAAGCCCTGGGAAGGTGGTAGAAGTGCCAGAAAGGATTGTGGGACAGGAGGGAGGCCCCTGTCTTGCTTCCTTGAGCCCTGCAGGCTGCAGCCCTTGGGAGGGCAGCACTGTGTGGTGCTGCGGGCTGGGCCAGGTCTCAAATGCCTCAGACTGGTGCCCTTGCCTCAGCGAGAGGCGGGCGGAGCAGAAGTGCTCCCGACAGAGATATGGCTACTGGGGAACATGCTGCAGCCTAAAGCGGAAACAGCCCAACTATCCTTCCACAAGAGAATGAGAAGAAGAAAAACTGTAGCAGCTTCATGCAGTGGGATGCTTCTCAGCGAGGAAGGTGAATCATTTCACAGCAACTTCTGACAACACAGGTGAATCTGCAGACAGAAAATCAAGTGAGAGAAGCTGGCCATAAAAGGGCCCCTATTGTCAGGTTCCATTTATATAAAGCTCAAGTCCAGGCAAGACTGTAGAAGTCAGGAGAGTGGTTACCCTTTGGGGAGGGTAGTGACTAAAAGGGGACATGAGGGAGGCCCCTGGCATCCTGGGAATGTTCTGTTCCTTAATCTCGGCGCTGGTTGCATGATGTGCTCAGTGTGTGAAAGTTCATTGTGCTGCACACTTAACGATTGTGTGCTTTTCTCTATGTATATTATATTTATGTAAATCATTTTTTGAAAAGATGTAAGTATTAGAAATGAGTCTGCAGAATGGAGTGAGGGAAGTGGGAGTGGTCTTTTGTCATCTCAGTGCCCACCGTCCTCAGTGCCCGCCTCATAGGATCTTTGCTCTTGTCTCCTCAAGAGGAGGGGTGGGGGAGCAGAATTTAAATGGTGAAGGACTTCTCTTTTTGCTCACCCTTTTAATGGCTTCCTGAATTGATCTCGTGCATTTTTCAGCTCCTACAAAAACTGAAATGAACTAGATGGGTTTGTGTTATTGAGAGCTCCCAGTTTGCTGTCTCCTTCATCAAATACAGCTGGACTCTTGAGTGTGAGCATCGGCATTTGTAAACCGAGCGGTAAGGCCTGTGTGCTGTTCACAGCAGCTAGGCAGACACTGCTGATCAAGTTTGAGGTCTTCCTGGGATCTTCTCCAGGGCCATCAAGTTTCATAGGTGCTGTTGCTAAAGCAGGACTCAGCTCACCTGGAATCACCCGGAGGGAGGGGGCTACTTCTCTGCAGTGCAGATTAAAGATGGCCACAAATCCTTTGCTCCTTGTCCCATTAAGAGGGGGCTTTCCCTTGAATCTGGGTGATTCTATGGCTTTTTGATCAACAAAAATCGGTAAAGTGCTGCTGAGCCAGTCTCCAGACGTAGGCAACTTCCACTTCCTGTCTCTTGGAACACTCTGGGAACCCTGACCTGCCATGCAAGGAGTCCAAATTCCCCAAGACCGCATTCTGCAACAGCCGTGTGCAGCACTCCCATCGACTACCGGTGGAGTCCAGCTGTCCCCACCAAGGAGACAGAAACGTGAGGGAATGTCTTGAGCACTCTAGACCAAGCCCATCTGCATCTGATGGTGCCAAGTGATTTCAGTCAACATCAAGAGCAGAAGAGCGGCTCAGTTGGTAGAGCATGTGACTCTTGATCATGGGGTCATGAGTTCAAACCCCATGTCGGGTGTAGGGCTTACTTAAAAATAAATAAATGAACTGTAACTCTTACATTAAAAAAAAAAAGAGGGGCGCCTGGGTGGCTCAGTGGTTAAGCGTCTGCCTTCGGCTCAGGTCATGATCTCAGGGTCCTGGGGTCGAGCCCCGCATTGGGCTCCCTGCTCTGCAGGAAGCCTGCTTCTCCCTCTCCCACTCCCCCTGCTTGTGTTCCTGCTCTCGCTGTCTCTCTCTCTGTCAAATAAATAAATAAAATCTTAAAAAAAAAAAAAAGAAGAATTGCCAGACTGACAGACAAAATCATGATATGAGGCAGCGGTGGTTGTTTTAAGCCACGAGGTTTGGCATAGTTATTTCTCAGCAATAGGTCACTGGAAAAGTTGAATCTTTACCTAGACCAGAGCCTTCACGCCCGTGATGAGCAGTTCCTTGGCTCTGAAAGAATTCATCTCCTTAACTCACTTTGCCAAATTGTGGCTACAGTATTTACTAGCTCTCCATTCCATTAGAATTTATCTAAGCTGCCAGGCTCGTGGCAGCATAATTTATTGTGGAATTATTTTTTATTTTGTTCTTGTTGCTCTATGCACATTTTCCTCATTGAGCAAGTTATGAAGCTTTTGTTCTCAATTCTGAGCTTCTTTTTGGGTAAGGAGTGGGTGGGTGTCGTTGGCATCTGGATTATGTGCTAACACCTAGGCTGACAGAGACAGAAGTGGGCTGTGGGTGTGCGCTGAGCAGAGGCTGAGATTCTCTGGGGTCTGGAGATTTGAGGTTTTCTCCCTATGAATAGTGGACACCCAGGCCCCTAATTTTGCCCAGAGCATTCCTAGGCTGAGGGATGGCTGGAGGATGCCTCGAGAGGCTGGGCCTGGTTTCTCCCAGTAGGAGCACCTAGGCCAGGGTCCCCCAGGGAGACCCTGCTGTCAGTGACATGGACACGTGGGAGGGCCAGGACTGCAGGCCTTGGCAAGCCTCTGAAAGCAGAGGGAGCGACCGAAACGGTGACTGCCACAATGGACTGCATGTGTGTGCCACCTGAAAATCCCTATGTTGAGGCCCTCACCCCCAGTGCCTTGGTATTTGGAACTGGGGCCTTTGGGAGATAATTCGGTTTGGGTGAGGTCATGAAGCCCGTGAGAGAATTCATGCCCTTATAAGAAGAGGAAGAGACCAGAGTCCTCCCACCCCTGCCATGCGAGGTTAAGTGAAAGCCTGGAAGAGAGTGCTCACCAGACACTGAACCTGCTAGCACCTCCCAGCCTCCAGAACTGGGAGAGAAATGTCTGTTGTCTAAGTCATCCGGACTGTAGTATTTCATTATAGCAGCCTGAGCTAAGACAGCTACCACTAAGTGCCTGGCCTTGCTTTCAATTTTTCTGGCACAGCATAAGCCCCTGATATTTTGTAACCTTGTGGAGGGAGGACGGAGCCCCACTAATGACTAGGGTTGAATTTCTTCCCAGTGTGGCAGGTTGGGGCACAGAGTAGATTCCATTTGATTGAGAAAAAATAAGGAATGTGACATTTGGTGTACATTTTGTAACGAAAATTGATAAACAACATAATTCTCAAGTCATTGGAACATTTTATGGCCTTCTCTCTTTTTTCTTTTTCTTTTTTTGCATTGTGGCTCCTCTGTCCATTGAATTCTAGGCATTTTCCTTGGCAGGTTTTTCCTGAAATGTCTCCAGGCTTGGAATTTTTATTTTATTTTTTACAAAAAGAAGGGCATGGAAACAGAAGAGAGGCTTCCTCAGAAAAATAAAAACCAGGTATTTTTTTTTTAAGATTTTATTTATTTATTAGAGAGAGAGAGAGAGAAACAGCATGAGAGGGGAGAGGGTCAGAGGGAGAAACAGGCTCCCCACTGAGCAGGGAGCCCAATGCGGCACTTGATCCCAGGACCCTGGGATCACGACCTGAGCTGAAGGCAGTTGCTTAACCAACTGAGCCACCCAGGTGCCCCGAGATTTTTTAAAAATTCTAATCTTTTTCTCCTAACAAATACTTCCTGGGTTTTTCATTCTTTTTTCTCTATTTCTGTTTGGAAACTAGTCTGTCTTCCAGTTCACCAAGCATGTTTTATGCTATTTTTAACCCATTGTTAACCCATCCCATCTCTTGAGTTCTTAATATCAGATGTAATTTCTTATTCCAGAATTTCCATTTGATTATTTTATAGATTTCAGTTTTGTGGTGAAAGTTTCCATTTTAATATAGGTTCTCCATCTTTTCCTCTCTTTCTGTGAACCTATCAACCATAGTTCTTTTAAAGCCCTTGCTTGTTAAAGCAATATTGGGATCACTTGTGTGTCTATTTATATTGCCTGTTTTTCTCTTGGTTTTCATTTTCATGGAAGTGTCTCTTTCATTTTTATGAAAGTGTCTTTTGTCTACTGATTTTGATTTGATATTAAAATATTGTTTATAAAAACTGTGGCTAGGCCAGATGATGATGTCCTCTACTACAGAGTGTTCACCTTTTTTTCTGCTAGGCAGACAGAGTGGAAGCTGAGCACCTTGATCCAGTTGGTGACCTAGCTATGCTAAGGCTGAATTGCAGTTGTTTATTTAGTTAGTGTTTATGGCTGTAGCCCACCTTTTATTTGTTCTTGTTCCTAGGGTATAGTTCTCAAGACTTTGAGCTAAGAGCTGGTGAGTTCACTGCAATCCTTCCCCTGGAGAGTCCTTAACTCTAATCTGTAGTATTCAAAACTTTGAAAGACTGTGGAAAACATTATTCATTTCAGAGGTTTCTGCCTGCAGCCTTATGTGCCTTCAAAATTTGGTAAATGTCTTGAAAGGATACTGTAGTTTTGAGACCTCTTAAGTCTCCAGTTTTGTCACCCTAACTCCATGGCATTCTGTCTGAGCCAAGGTCAGATTCTTAGCCTTTTGCCTGAGTCCAGGGTCAGCAAATGCCTCTGGGAAAAAAGCAGCTTCAGATCATAAGCTCACTTTCTTACGTCCTCCCTTTAGAACTTTAACTAAATTAGTTCCATGGTATGAGTTGCTTCCTCAGAATCTCTGATGATTATAAACATTGTTTCATCTGTTTTTTCTAGTTTTCTTTTTTTTTTTTTAAGTAATCTCAACACCAAACATGGGGCTTGAACTCATGACCTGGAGATCAGGAGTCACACACTCTACTGACTGAACCAGCCAGGCAACCCTCTAGTTGTTTTTTGTGGCCACTTTAGTTTGCCACAGATTACTCTAGCCTACCCAAACTGGAAGTCTTCTTGTTTAGATTTTTAACAATCTTTTGAAGAAAACATTCTTTAAAATGTTTTAAAATTTATTTTTAAAATTACTTATTTTATTGAGATATAACTGACAGAACATTGTGTTAGTTTTAAGGTCTTTTTTAAAATTTTTAAAAGATTTCATTTATTTATTTAAAGAGAGAATGTGTAAGCAGGGGGGAGGGATGGAGGGAGGGGGGAGAGAGCATCTCTGGACTCCGCATTGAGTGCTGAGCCCAACGTGGGGCTACATCTCACGACACTGAGATCATGACCTTAACTGAAATCAAGAGTCAGATGCTTAACCGACTGAGCCACCCAGGTGCCCCTCCTTCCTTTTTAAATTTTAACAAAATATTCTGTATATAATTCCATAACGAAGCACATTTAGCAATTCCTCATGCCTTGGTATCTTTTTCATAGCTGTATAGTATTCCATTGGTTGATACCGCAGACTTATACATTCAACCAGTCCCCTACTGCTGGACACTTGGGCTATATTACAATATAATAAGTTGTGATTATAAACAACGCTACAATGACTAACTTTAATACCTGAACAAGTTTGCGTTTGTGTGGGCAAATCTATAGGATAGAGTCCCAAAAGGGAGATTTCTGGATCAAGGGGTAAATGCCTTTGTAATTTTGGTGTATATTACAGGTTCTGCTCCTCAGGACTGTGCCATTTGCACCAGTACCAGCAATGTATGGGACAGTGGGTTTCCTCAGCCTCACTCATGCACTGCGATGTCAAACTTTGAATTTCTGCCAACCAATGAAAGATTTATATAAGTTTCACATGGTTGCACTTAGGCTAATTCTCATACCAGCATTTCCCTCAGAGTATCCTCAGACTCTTCTTTCATGTCAGACACCTTAATTAGCTCTGGGACGAGGAAAGTGAAGGGACCCCACAAAAAAAGCCATTTTTTCCCCCTTTGCTCCTTTTCTGGCTTCTATTCTTGCTAGGATCTGCACACCCACCCCACTCTACACAGGCCTTCTAATGCAAATAGCATATGTACTCCTTGTAAAGGACAAAGAGAATGATGTCTTTGGAAACTTCCAGCACAATAGATAACATCTAAGGAGTGACTAGGAGGGGTCCTCATAAACATTCTCCAAGACCGCTGACTCCAAACACCTTGATGCCAGGACCCCTGACTTCAGGGAATGAGTGACTTATTAAGGACACCTGGACCCTGTCCTCTGACCAGTTCCTGGATGCCTAAAAGGACACATACACCAGATCACAGTTGCCAGTAAAAACCCCAGACCCCAAGCAAAGATGAGACTCATGCTTTTTTCCTTTCCGAGTCTCCCAGACCTTGGTCTGTGTCTCTCTTTGTATATATATATCTTCAATAAGCTCTGCTTTCACCTCTTGCTGGCTCCCATCTGATCTCTATCCTTCTCGATGCCTAAGAACCTTCTTGGTTTGTCCTGCAGGACCCCCGTGGGTCCTCAGACCCAGGCTGCTGGCATCAGTTTCATCCATCTAGGACTGGAATTTAAAGCAATCAGTCTGGAATGTCCTGATCAACACTGGTGAGGTAATCTGTATGGTAAAACCCCCTGCCTTCCCTTAAGAGAAGGTAACTTTGCCTGAAATAATCCACTCCTTTTGACTTCCTGTCCCACTCTCTTGCCTATAAAAATCTTTCATCTTGTACAAAATCTTCAGAGCTCCCTTCTATTTGTTAGATGGGATGCCTGATTCACGAATCATTGAGTAAAACCGATTAGATCTTTAAATTTACTCAGTTGACTTTTTTATTTTTTATTTTATTTTATTCTTTTTAAAGATTTTATTTATTTATTTGACAGAGAGAGACACAGCAAGAGAAGGAACACAAGCAGGGGGAGTGGGAGAGGGAGAGGGAGAAGCAGGATCTCCGCTGAGCAAGACTCCCCCAGTGCGGGACTTGATCCTGGGACCCTGGGATCATGACCTGAGCTGAAGGCAGGCGCTTAATGACTGAGCCACCCAGGCGCTTTTCAGTTGACTTTTTAAAAAACAGTATCTATTTCCTACTAGTTCTGTACTGGTTATTATATATATATATATATATATATATACCTGCTCTGCTGTCTGTAGCTGGAGAACCAGAAAAGCCGGTGATGTGATCAGTATGAGTCTGAAGGTTCAAGAACCTTCAGTCACAGCAATGTGACTTCTGAGAGCAGGAAGAGACAGATGTTCCAGCTCAAGCAAAGAGCTTCCTTCTCCTTTTTGTTCCATTCAGGTCCTCACAGATTGGATGATGCCCACCCACGATGGGGGGGGGTGGTATGGGGGGCAGTCTATTTTACTAAGTCCACTGATTCAAATGCTAATCTCTCCCAGAAACACCCTCACAGACAGATGCACCCAAAAATAATGTTTTAGCAGTTATCTGGACATCTCTTACCCAGTCAAGTTGACACATCAAATGAACCATCACAAGGAGTAATAGCTAAGGTATAAAAATTCCATCAGAGTTAAGGACTCAGGTGAGAATGCCTGGGTCAGCCTCTCTTGTTGATACATGAGGCCTAGGGTCCTACTTAGGTGTAATTTTTACTGCCTCACAATTAACTATTTTGAAAATTTATCTTACATTCAAGACAACATTTTCATTTTGGTCTGATTTTCAACATCTTTGGGATGAATTGGTAAGTCCAGGAGGGAACAGGATGGCTGAGGCCACACCGGGGGGGGAGGGGGTCTGTGCAGGTCCTCAGTAAGAGGCTACCAGGTGAGACACACCGAGCAAGGGGCTTCAGGTGAAATACCTAGCTGGGTGTCTCCTTGGCTGAAACTGTTGATTCTGCAAAATAAAACACATTCCTTCCCTGCTTTTGCCTCTCCCCCTCTTCCCTTCTGATAGCTTTTAGCCCTCTGATTTGAAAGACTTCCTACTGCATCCTGGCTAAGAGTACCAATCAAATGAAAAGACACGTAGGGTGAAATCTAGGAGGGTCCCAAACACAGAGCTTCCACATCCTCTCCCCATAGAATCAGGGTGCCTCACCTTCCAGGCACATGGATGTGTTCACCAACCTGGAAGCTCTCCCAAACTTCATTATGTAGGCATTAATTGATTGAATCTTGGCCATATGATTGAACTCAATTTCCAGCCACTCTCCCCTGCTGGGAGGTTAGCCTGATTCAAAGCCCCAACCTTAAATCATATGGTTGGTTTTTCTGGTGACCAACCCCTCATCCTGCCATCTCATTAGCATAAGTTCAGGTGTGACCAAGGGGCTCATGAATTACAAAGATACTCCTATTATTCGGGAAATGCCAAGGATGTGGAGTCCCCTTCCCAGGAACCAGGGACAAAGAGCAATCTTTACTGTATATGGTACAACAGGGACACATAATATAAAATAAAAGAGTTGAGAAATGTTGACTTGTCGTGAGAAGCCTATCACGGGAGTTTTAAGGAATTCACACTTAAATATTTAGCAAGTGCTTTAGGGAAGAAATCAGCCAGGTATAGTCTCTTTTTGCAGTGGAATCATAGGACTCAAGCTCCTAGTTATTGCAGGAATTGAAATGTGGGTGTAATAAAGCCCAGGGTGCTGTGAAGGAATTGGTGCTCCAGAAGATGAGAGAGGTTGAGGGACATGTCAACAGAAACATGGAATCTGTCACAGTTTATGTACTCTTTGCTTTCTCTTAGGAATGGAACAAAATTAAAGGTTAACCTGGGAAGTGTTATGGAACAATATATCACAGCTGCTAACTCAGGAAATGAAGGAGTATGCCCTGGTGCAGTGCCATGGCCAACTGCCCCTCCTTGCCCCCAGAATCCTGAGGGAGCAGGTAAAAGCACAAGCATAGCTCTTGGCTGGGTTTGCCAACAATGTTGCTGAACAAACTCACATAAACTCATTGCAAAAGAAGCCAAAAACTCAAGGGTTTGGAAAAGAGGACTGGAGAAATTTATTTTGGGTGCCAGCCAGTGAGGTGGTAGGCTCACACCTTAACAACCGACTTCTCCACCGGCAGGATGGACATCTAGAGTCTTACAGGGAGAGGTTGGGGGGCAGGGATGTACAAGAGAGCAGGCAGAGGGTGCATGATCATGGGCAGGGGAAGGGATCTGTGGGGTGTGGTCTTCTAGGTGTTCCATTGCAATCAGGACTTTTCTCATCTAGTGCTTACCAGAAGGTCATTGTCAATGCCTCAAGAAAGTGTGATAAGAAATAACTATTGGGTCCATAGTTGAGCCAGAGGACTCACTGACAGAAGCATATAGAAAAGTTGACTTCCGGGCGCCTGGGTGGCTCAGTTGGTTAAGCGACTGCCTTCGGCTCAGGTCATGATCCTGGAGTCCCTGGATCGAGTCCCGCATCGGGCTCCCTGCTCAGCAGGGAGCCTGCTTCTCCCTCTGACCCTCCCCCCTCTCATGTGCTCTCTCTCTCTCTCATTCTCTCTGTCTCAAATAAATAAATAAAATCTTTAAAAAAAAAAAAAAGAAAAGTTGACTTCCTCCCTAACTCAATCCTATGCTTTCATTTTCCACATTAAAATGTTTCCACATTTATATACATATGGAATTGACTTTGCATATAGAGAGACAATTCTAATTATTATTGTATTTCAAATGGTTAGAACCAATATCATTCTTTCCCCACTGGCCTGAAATGCATGTCTTACCATATATCAATTTATATACACTTAGGTTTATTTGGGGGCTTTACATTTTGTTTCACTGATTTATGTCATTCTTGCACCAGCAACAGTTTATTTTAACTCCTGGGACTTTTTTTTTTTTTTTTTTAATTTTTTTTAAAGATTTTATTTATTTATTTGTCAGAGAGACAGAACACAAGCGGGGGAGAGGCAGGCAGGGGGAGAGGCAGGCAGAGGGAGAAGCAGGCTCCCCGCCGAGCAAGGAGCCCGATGTGGGACTTGATCCCAGGACCCTGGGATCATGACCTGAGCCGAAGGCAGCCGCTTAACCGACTGAGCCACCCAGGCGTCCCAACTCCTGGGACTTTTTAACATACTTTATCATCTAGTAGGTCTGACACCCCTTCTTTATTTTTATTTTTCAAAAATGTCTTGAAAATTTATTATATTACAAATATTATTATTATTGTAATTGATGCAGGGTTGTTGAGCACAACAGTCAAGAAAGAATTGAGACCTTTACGGTGCAACTTAGTAAGTTTATGTAAGTAGCATGGAGACTGCTGTGTGAGGCTGGTGGTTACATACTTAGTAATCAAAGGAAGAGGGCATGTGGGGAGTCTCAGATTACAAAAGTTTCTTTGAATTTCTACTTGCAAAAATACTTTTGCAAGATTCTTCTGGTGTTTATCAATCAGCTCAGTATTAAGTATTGGTGAGAAATACAGGCAGTCATGAGACCCTGAAAGAATGTAGCGACCAGCACATGTTTGATCCTTATTGAAACTATGTAGGTTTAGGTCAGCCTTCCAGACTAAGGGTAAACATTTTCCTGCTTCTGTCCCTTATCATAATGACCTTGTATTCATAGATAACTTGGGGGAGATTAATGTACAATATTGAGGATTCACATTCAAGTGCTTAGGGTATTTGCATTAACGTTTATGGGCCTTCAGAAACATTTGTAATCTTCCCATGGATGTGAATGTTTCTTTTCAGTATGTTTCAAGTATTTTATATATTGATATTGTTTTTTTTTTATTTTTTATTGTTATGTTAATCCCTATATATTGATATTGTAAATGAGAATTTTTTTAATGATATTTTCCAACAGGCTGCTGTTGGTAAATGGCAAATCTATTACTTTTGTATATTATTTTGCAATTATCCACATTTCTGAACTTAATGGTTTTTCAGTTTACACTCCAATTTTTAAGGAAGATAATCAAGTCTGCAAATAAGAATACTCTTCTGCCTTTCCAGTGTATATTTAGGTTCTTTAATTTTATATTATCTTATTATATTGGATATGACTGTTTATTACTGGAAATATAAATAATAGTTAATACTAGTGGTTATAGTAGGAAATTTGTCTAATTCATGGTATCATAGGAATAGTTCAGTATTATGTTGGTGGTTGATTTGCGATAGACATTCTTTAGCATAAGGATCTTTCCATGTTTAGGTTCTAATCTTTTTTTTTTTTAATATCTATACAGGCTTGATTGTTCAATTTTATCAAATGTAAAATAAAAATCATCATATGGTTTATTTTCTCTGGCCTATAAATGTGGTAAGTTTGAATATATTTTAAAATGTTAAGCTATCTTTGCATTCTTGGTTGGTCATGGTGTATTATTCTTTTACTGTTTCATACTAAATTTTTACATTCTGGATTGAGACTCTGGAAGTCTTAAAATTTCTTTCAGAAGCTCTTCCTATATCCAATATGCTCCTAAACTAACCTCACAGAAGGAAGACATTTTTTTCCTTTGTTCTTTGTCCAATATCAAAAGAAATTTCCAAATTCCAGGTAGGTCAGGCTGCTAATACCTACAAATCAATTCTGATAAAACCATTTTACAATAAACAACTGTTGCTAAGTGATTACTCTCTACTAGGCATTGGATTAAGAAAAATATTTAAGCCCTAAATTTCTCCATAGTTTCAAAAGTATACTGTAGTGATAAGTCAGCAAAATCTTAAACAATATCCCTGTGACAAAGACCCTTACAGCTGTTCAAAAAAACACTGTGCTTGGGGCGGCTGGCTGGCTCAGTCAGCAGAGCATGTGACTCCTGACCTCATGGTTGTGGGTTCCAGTCTCATGTTGGGTATAGAGATTACTTAAAAATAAAAATAAAAAAATCTTAAAAAAACTCCACTCTGCAGGCACCTGGGTGGCTCAGATGGTTAAGCGTCTGCCTTCGGCTCGGTCATGATCCCAGGGTCCTGGGATCGAGCCCTGCATTGGGCTCCCTGCTTGGCGGGGAGCCTGCTTCTCCCTCTCCCTCTACTGTTCCCCTGCTTGTGCTCTCTTGCTCTCGCTATCAAATAAATAAATAAAATCTTAAAAAAAAAAACAACTCCACTCTGCTTTATGATAATTTTCAAACACACACAAAAGTAGTAAGAAGAATATAATGAATCTTCCTATGTTCATCACAAAGCTTCAACAACTGCCAAAATTTGGCCATACTCACTTAATCTACTCCTCCCACTTTTATTTTTTTCTGGAGGTTTTTTTAAAATAATTTTTTAAAAAGATGTATTTATCGGGGCGCCTGGGTGGCTCAGTTGGTTAAGCGACTGCCTTCGGCTCAGGTCATGATCCCGGAGTCCCGGGATCGAGTCCCACATCGGGCTCCCTGCTCGGCAGGGAGTCTGCTTCTCCCTCTAACCCTACCCCCTCTTGCGCTCTCTCTCTCTCACTCGCTCTCTCTCAAATAAAAAAAAAAAATCTTAAAAAAAAAGATGTATTTATCTGAGCGAGGGGCGGGGGAGGGACAGAGGGAGAAAGTATCCAAGCAGACTCCCACTGAGTGGGGAGCCTGATGTGGGGCTCGATCTCACAACCCATGCGATCAGGACCTGAGCCAAAACGAAGAATTGGAAGCTTAACCGACTGAGCCACCCAGGGACTCCTCTGGAGATCTTTTTAAAACAAATTCCAGACATCGTACCATTTCATCTATAAATTCTTCAGCATTATACCCAATTGTTGTTTTTTTTTTTAAGATTTTATTTATTTGACAGACACAGCGAGAGAGGGAACACAGGCAGAGGGAGTGGGAGAGGGAGAAGCAGGCTTCCCGCTGAGCATAGAGCCTGATGTGGGGCTCGATCCCAGGACCCTGGGATCATGACCTGAGCCGAAGGCAGATGCTTAACGACTGAGCCACCCAGGCACCCCTATACCCAATTCTTATTTGAGTCCCTGCAAGCTGAGAGCATAATCACAAAGCATAATTCATGATAAGAGATTCTATAAAGGTTTAAAACAGTGTGATCAAAATTTACAATGTTGTGAATGTCTGGAATTACATAATCCACAGAACTGGATGTACTGCATACCCTTCAAGGAATCCTACATGGACTTTGTTTCACTTAACTGAGTTTTTGGTAAGAATTGGGGGGAGGGAACAATATTCAAAGTTATATGTTTTGGCAAAAACTTAAGAGTGCAAGTTATTCTTGTTGGTGTTTAAGAGAGACCCATTAATCAGAAAGTGGATTTGGCATCCTTGTAGAAAAATTACATAGCCTAATCAGAATTCATGACACCTAGTCACTGCACAGGCATGAGCTCTTGGTAGGATTCACTAAGCTGAACTGGCTTTCATCAGAATGGTGTCTCTTAAAAGTGGACAGCCAGAGTGAAAGAAGCCAGATAAAGAAGAGCACATCCTTTATGATGTCACTTTATGAAAGTCTAGAAAATGCAAATTAATCTACAGTGTCAGTAAGAGGATCAGTGTTTACCTGGGAATGGGGCCAGGGAGGGGCAGAAGGAAAGGAATTACATAAGGGAATGAAAACTTTTGGCACAGTCACTTACTGATTGTGGTGATGGTTTCACAGACATTTAGCTCTGACAAAACTTATCAAAGTGCATACTTTAAGTCTGTCCAATTTATTGTATGTCAATTATACCTTCATAAATATGTTTTTTCAAAAAGCATAGCTAGATTAACATAACAATAAAAAATTAAAAAAAAAAAGCGCATAGCTAAAGGGCAGAGTGGTGGAAAGCCTGCAGATGCCTTTCCAGGGGTGTGTGCCTACAGTTCCAGGCCCAGGTCACAAGTGGAACTCGAAACAAGAAAAGAAAGGAGTCTGCAAGCTGACAACTATGAGCCCACAAGTTAAGGGAACTACCCTCTGGGTACACAATCCACTCTGGGTGGAGTCCTAACCAGCCGGTTGGTTGAGCCAAGGGGTGGAGACCTGAGCCCTGTTGGTTCAAAAGGTTGCCCTGGAGATAGTCTTTGCCTCAGCAGCTTTCCTGGGGTTTTCTTCAGGCTGCCTGATAAAGCTCCCAGTTGTTAGTACAGCAGGACAATTTTTGTGTACGGGGACCTTGTCATGCTCAGGTGAAGCTGAGAACATGGTGTTTGTTTCTGGTCTTCTGTCTAAATATAAAAGCTAAAAAGGAACAAAAATGAACATGGGAATTAATCTAGTACCTGTATCTCCAAGAACTGTGTTGGGTGGAATTTAACTATGAGGCAGGGGGAAGGTGCCAGTCAGTCACTGGGATCTAGAATTTTGCCTGTTAGCTTAGGACTCCAATCTGGACAACTAAAATTTCAGGAAGGATTGACCAACTTTTATATGAAAAATTGGTTCAAGGAGTGGCCCAATGTATTTGGGTAGAGGGAAGGCTGCCCTTGCTGGTGTCTCTCTGCCTACTTAATAGACTGCTTCAGAGGAAGCACACCCCATAGACAAGGCCAGGTGTGTCCGTTACTGGGGACAGCTTTACTTATACCACTAGAGTCTTGACCCTGCAAGCTCTGGAGTCCTATAACAAGTTCGTTGTATCTCCTACTGGAAAATATTGGGGGTGCTCCAGGGTTGATATAGGAAACCATCGTACCTGCCTTGAGCTTTTTCCTCATGCCTGAAGGTCTTTGGCTGCCCTAAGAAATGCAGGAGAGCAGTGCCTGAATCCTCCCCTTTGGAAGATGGTTGAGGTATTAGTTTAGATTTGAGCTAAGCTCTAGGTCCTCAGGGGCTGACTAGAGCAGAGCATCTTACCCAAGACAACTGAAGTTGGAAGAGCAGGGAGAGTGGGCCCCAGATCAGGCCTCAGAGAGCTGAGCACCAAGCCAGGGAGCCTGATTTCCCAGGCAAGTCTAGGATAGGCGAGGGAACTCAGTCAGGAGCAACGAGAAATGGGAACAGGCTGGGAACAAAATGGTAGGAGATGGTTGCTTTGAACAGACTCCAAGAGTCTGTGGCTCTTGCCAATCTCTCTATAGGCCATGGGAGCATCACTCATGAAGGTGGCAAGTTGGTTTGGAGCTATAGAGGCAGGGCAAGCACCACTCACACCCCTACTACAGGACTGTGGCTCGCTTAGGGTCACCAGTGGAAGATTCTGAAATGTTCTGGGACATTTGGTGCAGGAGGCTCTTTCATAAAACCATATTGTTGGGCCATACTTCCCCATGGCCCAAGTATTTGGAGATGACCATGATGTTTGATCCTAAAAAGATCCTGATGGTTCATGTAGTGGCCACTTGGTATTTCCTGGCACCTCTCAGCAGATCATATTTTCTCAGTCACTAGTAGTTGTCTAGAGGACCGTTACACTTTGCCAGGAAAAGGCCATCCTGACTACAACAGTAGTTAGACCGTGGGTCCAAAAGTGCTCCTCTTGTGGGCTGGACAGGTTCCCTCTTAGTCTTGGCAGCCTTTCAAGTCACTGCCTGGATGCTGCTCTGTGGGGCTGGGTCTTCAAGCCTTACTGAGCACTACACCCATGGGCTGAGTTCCTCATGGTTCTTGCATGTTTTGGTTTCCTCTTTTTGTTATCTCTGTCTGTATTGGGCTTATTAATCATGGGAGACTGTGGGCCGCTCCTGCCCACCATCCCTGACTTCATGAGGTGAGTCAGAATTGCCGTCTCATGTGGGAGTCCCTTTCTTTTCTACTTTTCGTGAAGAGGTGTTTAACAGCTACACATGGAGATTCTCCTTTGTGTTCTAACATCTGCTGTGCAATTTAATGGCATGGCCCTGTAGCTCTCCACAATTCTAACCCTTGCGTACGTGGCACCCCAGGCATCCTGCCCCAGAGCCCGGTCTGTACTGACACCAGGAGTATTTCTGATGTGGCACCCAGAAGCTTTGTACTAACCTCATTCCTTCTCTTTCCTCTTTTATGATTCTGCTATTCCTCAAGTGTCTTAAAGGAAAGTTCCAGTCAACATATTAAATGTCTTACTCTCTGAACCTGGCACAAGACTGCCATCTTTTTCATCTTTGGTCCAAAGACTTTGTATTTTTGGTAACTCATTGTTATAACCATTATATCGGGTAAGCAGAAATCACGAGGCATGGGGTGGAGACTTCCAGCTGCATACCAAAATGTCCCTCTCTTCTTGGGGTACACAGACTACATTTCCCAGCCTCCCTTGCAAACAGGTGTGGTCACATGACCAAGTTCTCTCTAGTGGAATGTGATCAGAAGTGTTATGTGCCAAATTCCAGGTCTGGCCTATTAAAAACCTCCCACATTCCTCCTCCTTTCTCTTTCCCCCTTCTGGCTGACTGAGAGTTTGATTCCCAAGGTGACCTTGGAAGCCACAGTTGAAAATGGTAAAGCCACTGTTGGTTCAAGTTCTTGATTGACCATAAGGAGGAGAGCTGCCCTTGGAATCCAAACCTGCTCAGGAGTGTTATATATAAGAAGTAACGTCGTATTATGTTAAGCACTGAAACTTTAAGGTCTTTTGGTTACTACAGCGTATTCTACCCTAACTAATGCAAGGTAGGATCAGGAAGCAACTTAATTTTCATTTCTCTCTGTCAATGTAAACCCATTTTGTGGGATCCAGTCTCCTTCTGCCCCTAGATAAAATTTAAGGCAGGTTCTGTGAACTTTCTGGTCATGTGTAGGTAATCAAAGGTCATCTGGTCACTCTAATTCCCCAAACAGTTCAGTAATTAAATGGTCCAGTCTCATGTAATGGCAAAAACTTCAAGCTTGATTGATTGATTGATTTATTTATTTATTTATTTATTTATTTATTTATTTAAAGATTTTATTTATTTATTTGACAGAGAGAGACACAGCGAGAGAGGGAACACAAGCAGGGGGAGTGGGAGAGGGAGAAGCAGACTTCCCACCAAGCAGGGAGCCCGATGTGGGGCTTGATCCCAGGACCCTGAGATCACGACCTGAGCCAAAGGCAGACACTTAACGGCTGAGCCACCCAGGCGCCCCTTCAAGCTTTATTTAAATTTAAGACTTCTTCTCTTCCTTTTCTTTGTGGCATTTATAAACCAGCTGCCCTCACTAGGAATTGAGGTGTGCAGAAATCTCTCATTTCCCACTTTGTGCTTTGTAGCAGAAACTGCTATTGTCCCCTAATATCCATTTTCCTCCTCTTCCTTATTTATTTATTTTTTAGAGAGAGAGAGAGAGAGAGAAGAGAGCACATGTGTGTGCAGGGGGTGGGGGAAGAGGAAGAGGGAGAGAATCTTAAGCAGTCTCCACAATGAGCATGGAGCCTGCTTGAGCGTGGAGCCTGACTAGGGGCTCGATCTCATGACCATCATGAGATCATGACCTGAGTCAAAATCAAGAGTCGGATGTTTAACCCATTGAGCCATCCAGGTGCTCCCCTCCTCTTTCTTATTAATAGAACTCCCAAATTTGGCTACCCCAAATAAAGACTACATTTCCCAGCACCCCCTGAAGCTAGGTGTGGCCGTGTGACTAATTTGGCAACAGGGTCTGAATAAAGCTGGTGAGCAGTCTTTTGGTAATGTCCTTAATAGCAGGAATGGTGCTCCCCTTCCCCTATCCTTTCCCCCCACTCCTGGCTGGAATCCAGACTCTGTAGATGTGATGATGGGTCATTTCACCCTTGCAACTGAAAGCAGCATTCCAGGGAATGGCAGAACAGTAAGACAGAGGAGCTGGGTCCCCAACACAGTGGGCTTATGTATCCAGCTCAGGACTCTTTAAGCTGGAACTATTCCATGAGAAATAAATTAACTTTTGTTCTTTTTGTCTTTTTGCATGCTTCTCCCTCATCTTGCTAACTTGGACCTTGGACCCCTCTAGGGTTGGAGTGGTGAGAGGGAGAGACTTAAGGGGACCAGGAGAAGTCTGATTTGGCTAGAGTTACTGTGAGATAGCATAAATGAGCCCTGGGTCATTAGGCATAGCTGATTCTTCCTTTCATTAGACACTTTGTGAATTTCTTGGAGATAAATCCTTGCCTTTGCTACGGTTTCTCACTCCCTGATCCTTTAACATGGGCAAATGTCTTTCTTAGGCTGGTCAACTATACATCTTTCTGCAGCCTCCAAGAGTCTGGCAACTCATCCCTTTATTAGGATCACCAAATCCCTCTGACCAACCATTTTGGACAGGATCTAACATAATCTTGTGCCCGCTCTGTCTTTTGCTGGCCCCACATCTGGTCCACAGGAAACATCATGAATCCAGTGCCTCTGGAATGTGGGAAGCTGACAGCCTCTCAACCCAGCAGCCTCCCTTGCACCACAATGAGAGCACCTAGCCAGCCCCTTGCCCTGGGCTTCAATCAGGGCAATACCTTAGTTCTCCTCAGGAGGCTGAATTGCCTCCCCTTCCTACTCGACTATGGTTCAGAAGTTGCTCTTTCACCTAGGGACTCTGGCCCCTTCTGTTGTTAGTCCCCTCTTTTATTTAGGAAGAGGTTCAAACTTTTTAGAAGCTCATTGTCTTTCTTTTTTTTTCAAGTAGGCTCCACGCCCAGTGTGGGGCTTGAACTCACAACCCTGAGATCAAGAGTCACATGCTCTACTAGAAGCTCATTATCTTGAGTAAGAGCCACTGTTTGCTTTCCAGATACCAAGCCCACCCACTTGCCTCATACAATCCAGGGCATCACAGAAGAATTATCCCTGGGAGCTCGAGTGGCACTGCGTTCACATTCTCCTTCTGTTTGAACTTCCAGGCCACCTTACCCGAGGCCACGTGTAGCAGGACTCCACTGCCACTGCCACCATCCCCAACAGGTCAGGGGTGCTCATCCCAGAGATGGTGCAAGTAGTATTTTAAGACTGAGTTTCAAAAATGTAACCTGAGTTTCCCGGGTTCTCACTAGCCTACACAGATGTGCAAATGGGGCTACCTTAGGGTAATAAGCCAGATTCCAGTGTCTCTTCCCAACCCCTGAAAGGTCCCCTTCTCTGCCCAAGTATTTCTGGGGTCTGAGGGAAGTCTCACAGGTGCTCATAAACCCAGCCATCCAGGTATACTGCCATTCTGTGCCCAGCCCCTGCTGAGTATCACCCCCAGTGAACTGAAGCACTGAAGTCACCGAATCCACAGTGGGGGGTGTCTGTGCCCAGAGGGGAAGTGTCCCTCTTTTTCATGTTCCGATTCATTGGAGGGCTGCCGAAGCAATGGCCGTGTGCTTCAAGGTCTTGCAGAGCTTCCAGAACCAGATTCATGTTGACATTCAGTCTCCTGTTTGCCTGGGAGGACTAGAGGTGGTGACAAATCACATCCACTTACTCTTTAATTCAACAAATATTTCCTGAATCCCTCTTCCATGCTAGCCATGTGGCAAACAAGATACATGTGGTCTCTGCACCCATGGAGTTGACAGTCCTATTGCAAGACCAAAACAAAACAAAATACACAATGACAAAAAAAGGCCACTTGAAATTTTATGTTCAAGACTTTGTTATTGGGCCCAGTTCATTGTGCTTGCCTGCTGCTTCTGCTTGGGCGAGTTTTGCACACGAAGCCTGCCAACTCTCAGGCAAATAGATGCTGACAGCCTGCCTCACCATGTGGAGCAAACCCCTCCTTAACCCATGGCTACACTGATCCTTGCTGTGCTAAAATTGTCTGATTTTTTTCCACATGTAGTGATAACCAAAGAAAAACATGAACTGTATTTCTCTAAGAGCTTTCTTCCTGCCATTCCACACCATGGTTCCCAAACTCTCCATTCCCTGTGGCAAAACTTGATAGTGAAGAGAATGGCCTGGTGGCTATGGTAACTTCAAAACCATAAGAGGAGGCCAGGGTTTTGTCCATCCTGGCGGAAGAGGGAGGCAGGCCAGTGCAAACATGGGGAGATGGGAAAATTTGACAGAAGGTGAAAGGAAGGAGGGTGTGCAGAGGGGGAAGTGGAAGGTTGAAGAAAGAGGTACCAGAGGAACTGAGGGAGGTCTTGGAGGCACATTCTTCATTGGCCTAGGGAACCCCATGCAGAGATAGACTGAGGTTCTGGGCAGCAGGTGCATGGCAGAGAGCAATTGGTACAAACTCCCGAGACTCCATACTGTTTGGATTTTGGCCTTGAAAACCTTGAGTACCAACCTTCCTTGGGATTTTCCGTGAGAGTGAAAAGTCTCCTGAACTACCAAATGGCATGTGAAAGGGATGTGTTCTTGCCTCACTTTCTACAAAAAGGAAAGGATCTTATGAAAAACATCCAGTGAACAAATAGTAAGACTGAGCCCCCTTGCCTGCTTGCCATCCTGTCCTGGGTCTCCCTTGCTGCACATCTGCCCCCAGCTGTGAAGCCCACAGAAACGGAGCTCAGTTTGATGGTCATCCAGGGTTGAAAACCAGCCTGGAATTTTAGCTTCCTGTCTAAGAAAATCCAGATTTTTTTTACACCATTATAATTTCAGATTTCCTTTTTTTTTTTTTTTAATTTTCTTACTTTCTCGTTCTGTGGCTTGAAATACAGAAACTTTTTTTTTTTTAAAGATTTTATTTATTTGACAGAGAGACACAGCGAGAGAAGGAACACAAGCAGGGGGAGTGGGAGAGGGAGAAGCAGGCTTCCCGTGGAGCAGAGAGCCCGATGCGGGGCTCGATCCCAGGACCCTGGGATCATGACCTGAGCCAAAGGCAGACGCTTAACGACTGAGCCACCCAGGCGCCCTTGAAATACAGAAACTTTCAATCCCTCCTTTTGTTAAGTGTCTATTGATCAGGAAACACGCCCTATAATAACATTAAGAGAAGATGCTACTCAGTGGGTTCATGTGATTATTTCATCAAGTGAGAGATTCTTTCATAATTTGAATAATTTCATTCTATGAGTAGAGTGTTTTGGAAATGATGTTATAAAGTAAGTTCAATAACTTAAAAGGTCCATCCCATTATGGGGAGGATAGATCTCTGCAGAGAAGTTTCCTTCTCCACTTTGTACCTCCAACCCCTCGCTGCTCAGTGCAGGGTTTTCATGGAGCACACGGGCCACGCCTCACTCCAGGGGGCACCCCGCACAGATTGGAGGAATGACTCCAGGAGGTTGCTATACTGATGTTCTGAACCTGGCCCCTGCCGTGGGCAGTGGCAAACGGACAGGCAGCTCTTCCAGCGGAGAAGTTTGAACGCTCTTTTCCGGAGACATGATGTGAACTTCACCCTCAGCTGATGATCTGCCAGGAGGGGTGGCTGACTAGCAGGACACAGAAGGAGGTGTATCACTTTGGCTGTATCACTGTTGCCCTCAAGTCAGGGGACAGGTCATTGTGAAGTTCTTGAGCAATGCATGGGATGACTCTTGGGCACTCCCCCCAGGTGAATGTATCATAGTTGGGAGTATAGTTTATGGCATGATGCCTAAAATTAGGCAATTACAAGTCTCAGATTGTCACTTTTGGTGCCTTGAGTGGGACATGGTGGTCTGTTCCGGGAGCAAAGCAGCAGAATTTAGCACTTATGTCAGCCTTCTTCGATTTAAAACATTGTCAGCCCCCTCCCACCCTGACCGCTGGGCCTTTAGGACCGCTCCCCCCAGCCCCCACAGCAGTGGATCCTAGCCAGGCACGAAGTCTGCTGTTTGTACTTAGGTTAGTTAGCTCCACCCAAGGGTGAAGAGCAATGAAGTTCATGGGGAGGATCTCCAAGAAGGACGGTTTTTGCTGCCTGCAATCCAGTAGGCATCATAGGTTATCTATCCACCTGTCAGCTTTGGTTTCCTGATATGTAAATGATTTAGAATTAGAAGCAAATAAAAGACAGCTGTAGTGCTGGCACCCCTGCCTCTTAATCTCACTTCCCCTTCATATCATTCTTTATAACATTATGCAAATCTGATCATGCCCAGGCTCCGTTTTAGAAAGGCTTTCCAGAACTTGTTGGATTAGATCCAAACCTCTTGGCATGGCAGGCAAATCCGTTTAAGAAAGCCTGTCTAATCTCACGAAAGTTTTTTGTAGAGGACACTTTGGGTGCTCACAAAACAGTTATCCCTACTTCCTTCCTGGTGAAGCTTTTGCAAATTGTATTTATTGTTTCAGTGCTGCCTTCTCGTAAATTCAGGGAAGGAGGTCCCTTCAAGGTCCAAAGAGATACATGTATTTCTATGATCGGTCTAATGCGTCCTCCATCGCTCTTGCCATGACTGATGTAGCAGTAGGGCTCTGGCCCAGTGAGCAGTGAGGGAAAGTTGGCTGGGGCACTTCTGGGAAAACCTTTCTGCCTCTGAACATGGTTGTTGAAGATGTGGTTATCTACTGCTTCAGCAGCTGACCACAGTCCATTAGAATGAATTCCAGCACGCTGACGATGGGGGAACAGAGGGATGGAAAGAAGCTGGGTCCTTGATGATATCATCAAGCCACCAAATTAACCCAGAACTTTTTGTCTGGAAGCCTTTTAAACCCAAACATTTTTCACTTGCAGCCACCAACATTCTGACTGATAAATTTGCATAATATAGTCTTTTACAGTTCACCTCTTCTTTCCTTCTACTTAATGCCTGCCGTGGTCTCTCTCACACCTCCAAGCTCTCGCATACAGTGGTGCCCTCTGCCTGGAGTGTTTCCTCCCTGCTTTTTGGCCTGTAAACTCCATTCATCCTTCCTGTCCAGCTTTGCTGTGACCTCCTCTGTGAGGTCTTCACAGCTCCCCCACGCAGACTCAGGGGAAGCCATCCTGTGGCCCCACTGCTCCCCATTGCTCCATTCTCTACAAGAGCAATGCTTCCATTTGTGGAACAGATAAGAACTTCCCCATCTGCTCTTGCCAATTTCTCCATCTATCTGATGGAGAAATTCAAGCATCCCATCAAAGCCATTATTCTCAGTAGCAAATATAAGTTTGTAGAACAGTTAAAATCTTAAATTAAAATACCCTTTTTATTATGGAAAGTTTCAAACATATTTAAAAGGAGAGGCAATGTGGGGTGCTTGGGTGGCGCAGTCCATTAGGCATCTGACTCCTGGTTTTGGCTCAAGTTGTGATCTCAGGGTCCTGAGAAAGAGCCCTGCATTGGGCTCCCCACTCAGCGTGGAACCTGTTTGAGATTCTCTCTCCCTCTCCCTCTGCCCCTCCTGCTCATGCTCTCTCTCTAAAATAAATAAATAAATCTTAAAAAAAAAGAGAGGCAATGTTATAATAGACTCCACTGTATCCACTCTGCCTGCCTGTGGCACATAAACGAATGACCAGTCTTGATTCAGCCACTGCCAGCCCCGTCTGCCCTGAGGCAGTCTCATGTTACGTCATTTCCCTCATTAATATTTTACTCTGATCTCCAAGAGTCACAGCTCTCTTTTGAAAAAAATATAACCACGATATCATTATCGCTCTTCAAAATATCAACATTGATTCCTTCACGATATCAGTAAATAGCCAGTCAGGGTTGAAGATTACTTTTCTTTGATTGTGCTGATTGTTTTATGCACACACATAGACAGTTTCTTGGAAAATCAGGATCCAAATAAAATCCATATATTGTAATTGTTTGATATGTCTCCTGTCCTTTAAAAAATTATTTAAATTTTATTTATGCCTGTATTTTACTTTACACTATGCTTTTCTTTCTTTCTTTTTTTTTTTTAAGATTTTATTTATTTATTTGACAGAGAGAGACACAGCGAGAGAGGGAATACAAGCAGGGGGAATGGAAGAGGGAGAAGCAGGATTCCCGCGGAGCAGGGAGCCCGACGCGGGGCTCGATCCCAGAACCCTGGGATCATGACCTGAGCCGAAGGCAGACGCTTAACGACTGAGCCACCCTCACTATGCTTTTCTAACATAGCCCTACACTATGCTTTTCTAACATAGCCAGGATTTTTTTCTTCTCAGCATTCCTAATAGAATTAGTGTTTGAATGCAGGGACCACTTGCCCAAACAAGGTGACAGAGAGGACAGGCTTCAGTGGTGAGTAATCCGTAGGCTGCAATAAGCAAAATCTCTCTTAAAAGAGAAAGTGGTGAAGAGCTTCAAAAACTCTTCTGAACACAAAAGAGAAGGTGTCTTCTTCCTTCCCTTTTCTTTCTTTCTTTCTTTCTTTCTTTCTTTCTTTCTTTCTTTTTCTTTTTCTTTCTTTCTTCCTTCCTTCCTTCCTTCCTTCCTTCCTTCCTTCCTTTTTCTTTCTTTCTTTCTTTCTTTCTTTCTTTCTTTCTTTCTTTCTTTCTTTCTTTCTTTCTTT